>NW_027115660.1:413618-417960 GCF_000696795.3 Halyomorpha halys | reverse complement strand
AAAATAAAAAATAAGTAAATAAATAAATTTAACTACCTTAACAGAAATAAAAACACTCGTGACATTAATACTATTATGTGTAATAATATTATACAATATTTCCACTCTTTACCTTATGATTAAACTTTAAAATTAGTAATTAAACTTTGACATCTACAATAGAACTCCAGACAAAAAAATCGTATTGACCAGTCTATTATATATCACCTCATATATTGGAACGTTAATAATTATATTTTTATGATTTTTCAGTAGTATTTTTCTTTTAATTTATTCTAGTTGGGTACTAGCACATCAATTTTTTTTCATATAATTTTGATATTTTACGTATATTTCTTTGTTATTATTATTTGAGTACCATTTGTATGATTTAACAATAAGATGTTTTAGTAGTTGGAGCAGTTAGGCTTGAAGGCAAAATACCAGGTAGTTGCTCAACAATCACCCTTGTAACGATTCCTTTAACGATACCCACGGGTAATAGTGTTCACTGTACGTGCATCGATAATTGGGGCGTAGGAATGGGAAAGGATATCCAGCCACATGGGATAATTTTACAAAAGAGAAAAACATTGTTCAAAAACGTATAAAAAATAATTTCATTTTTTTTATACCAACGAAAAAATTGTGACTTGTGAAGTCACTATACTGTAGATAGAGTTATCCACTATTTTTCCACAACAAACGTGATGGATCCAGCAATGTTATAAGAGACAAACATAAATCTCACAGCCCATTTTAACTGACGCCGGTAGCTTGAGCACCTTGTTTGATTGTGTTAAAATAAATAAAAATATCTAAGAAAAAAAGCTTATTGGAATAAAAAAAAAATGTAAAATTAGCATTTAATAAATAAAAGAATTATATTTCCTGCCATGAGATTGTAATTCAAAAACTTGTTACCCCAATAGTTGGAAAGGGTAACGGAATATTTTTATCAGGAGCGGTCTCGATGACAAATTAACTGACATCTGGCAAAAGTATCGTTAGGAAACAACTTATATCTTTAAACTTCCAGGATAAACTATAATTGACCTATCAACAGGCAAGGTTATAAGTCTGAAGGTTATAATTCTTCTCTCTTCTCCTATTCTTCCTTCCCTAGCCGGGGAATCGCTTCTGGAATGTTCTACACACACATAACAAGTTTGATTTTCAATGAAAAGAAAAAAAAAAATTCTAACTTAGAAAATGGCTCTCTTGTACTCTGCCTCTTCTTGCCCTCAGAAGTCGCTGAGGAGGCAAATTTCACTATTGACCACAAGAGGTGCTAGTAGTAGTACGATAAGTATTAATTTACTAAACTTATTTTTTCTCATTTCAAACAATGTGCAAATGAAATAAACAAAAATATAGGAAAACATTTTTAAAATTAGAGAAAACTATTTATTGATTTCTTATTTTTTTTTTAAAATGTGTCCTTATCACGAATAAACGATAATTCAATTATTCCCTTATATTTTTCCATTGATCATGGATTATTATATTTTTGTTTTTAATGCATTTTAATGGCTTTATTTAAACCAATAATGATAAATAAAAATAAAGGTGCTTACCGTATATTTCACTTCGTAGCTAGAACTACCCAGCTTACTGATCAAGTGGTATTTGTGTGGGTGTGGTAGTAGCCACCAGTGCATAATAGTTTTTGCATTACAATGTGGAAGACAAACTGGCTACAGGTGGTCGAACTATTTAGGGTATTTATATTTTAACTAACTCTACACCCGTGGAAGCAGGTTCACTACAACAATTTAATTTTACTTTAAAAACGTAAAAAAAAGTGTGCTTTTCCTCTAATACTTTCAATCGCCGGCATATGTACATATATTTCCTTTTGTATATATTGTATTTTGTTTGTTTTTATTTGTTTTAGGAGATAGGAAAAAAAGAAGTTTTAAAGAAACATCTATTCATAATAATTCAATTGAGTTATTTTTTAAAAAAATGTCTTTCACTAAATAAATATAAAGGTTATTTAATATTTTATGGGATTATTAATCTTTAAAATTATTGATATTACTACAGTTATAGTTTGCTGTTATCTGCCTCACGTGATTTTACTGAAAAAAATAAAGAAACATTAATTTTTATATTTTTCTCAAAGATTAAAATTGTCTTTGAGACCTCTCCCTTGTACTCCATACTGGTATAGCTGGAAACAAACAGTCTGTATACACACATACCACATGCATAGGGACAGGGGAGGAAGTTAACTACAGAATACCACGCTACTGTAACTATGGCGGAGAGTCATGTGTTCATATTGTGGGACCACCACAGAAATAAAAGTCGATCCCCCTTCCCAGGCCGGATTCGACTGGCGCCCCTTTAGTTACGAAGTTGTAAAGACCTATGCCTCAACTCCCTTAGCTAGAAACGGCCTTCGAAAACAAAAACGGTAATACTCACTTGAAATAGTGAAAGTAAGTTAACATATCAGCGTTATCCATAATAGTGACTCTGTGATACAGCGACTCCCTTCCTTTTTCTTATATTGGCTACCTGGTTCAAATCTTTAATAACATTCTTAAGGTAATCTTAGTTCAAATATTTTAGCAGGTTTGTTTTAATATAGATGATTGTTTAAATATTAATTCCCATTATGATGTCTTAATATCTTAATTTAGTTTATGACAAAGTCCACCTTCCGTTATCGTGAGGAATTAACAAGGCTTAGTGGACTGGATTTTCCCATTCCTTTTACCAAGGTGAATTGCCCGATTTAAGCGTAGTTTCCGTCACCTTTTAAAAAAAAAAATGTTATTTATAAAGTTAAGAAATGTTATTTAGATATTTAAACTTGTTATATGAATTTAATAAACTTGTTATATAAATATAAATAAGGGAGCGGGCGTAGCTCAGTGGTAAGGCACTGTGCTACTAGCTCCAAAGACCCAGCTTTGAATCTTGCTGTGACAGATAATTATTTATCCTGTTACTGTAGCCGTGAGTCAGCCCTCTGAGTTCGGGACCCCTTGAGGGCCCACCCAGCCTCACAAAATGGGTAACCTTCATTGGGAAAACATATGGCGGTGATTCTAACTGAATTACCTCATTGCTCAACTGTTGCCTAGTAACAGTGCTTCCTTACAAAGTACTGTATCTAAGAACCTTCATGGATTGCAGCGGTACAAATTTATTTGATTATATAAATATGAAAGGATTTTGGATTGTCACAAATGAAATGTCTGTCAGATATAGGAAGTAAATAAAAAATTTACAAAGAAATAAAATATATTCTGTTCAAAATATTCACCATCGTCTTCAAAACACTTTTGCCAACGAGCAAACCAAGTTTTCTATCCTAGATTTAAAAATTATCAACAATTTGGATTCCGAACATCGCACTCCACTATCCAGCAATATCATCGTGTGATGGACGTTGTCTCTTTTTCTTCGGAGCGCGGAATATAGTCTTTTTCGGTGTAGAACAAGCTTTTGATCGAGCCTGGGACCTGAGACTGCTTTTCAAACTCCTTAAATTCCTACCTCCTACATACTTTCTCACTACCCGTTCCTTTCTAACTGATGGATTATTTAAAGTAAACCACAATGGTTCCTATTTATCCCTCTTTTCTCAGTCCCCTGGTGTTCCTCGAGGTAGTATCTTCGGTCCCATCCTCTACAGTCTATACAGCAGACTCCCCAAACAATCCTAACACTATCCTCACCACGTATGCCGATGACACATGATTGACCACAGTTAATAATAACCCATTAATTGCAACCTAAACTCTCCAATGCCATATCACAACCCTCGAAGAAAGGTGTTTCAATTGGAGGATAATAAATCCCATCAAATCACTTTCACCCTTCGTCGTAAACCTATTGACGGCCCTACAGTATAGTATAGCCCTTGAATATTATTCCTCTTATTCCCGTAGAACAGATCCGCTACATCCGGACAATCGACTATCATCGAATCCTCTCAAAAGACTGAAAAGACAAGAAACTGCACTCTATTCCGACTATTACAGCTCTTACTAGACACACAGTCCAAACTCCCAACCCATTACAAAAGACACAGGACTATAATAAGGCCTATCTGGATACATGAAGTTGAGCTTTGGCGCCCCACTCATCCTTCGAATTCCTCTCGTATCTAATCCTTACAATCCGAAATTCTTCGTAAAATCTTCAATAGTTCCTTATGTAACAGTCAGCGAGCACGGAGTACCGCTATATCCCGCCAGGGGCCAGCACTACAAGCGTCTAAGCAGCTGTATAATTGTATATAAGTTTATTATTATATAAATACGATCTCTTGTATAAAATGTATATATGTTAATATGTAAAATGTAAAAATGTTAATTATAAAATAAAAAGAGATCGAGCAATA
>NW_027115660.1:406519-406948 GCF_000696795.3 Halyomorpha halys | reverse complement strand
CATAAAATTTCATCATATTACTTCAATATTGCCTCTTTCCTACTCTCCCTCTAGTTAATCACGCCCGTTCTCGCTTACAGTCACACAGGAGCTTCTGACAGCAGTACCTCTTCACTCCAATTCTAATATTCCACTTAACCCCACTATTTTTTATTTTCCCTACCACCTTTTACAAAATATCTCGTAGTCAATGATTATCAGTGAGTAATCAATGATTATCTGGTTGTTTCGGGGAATTTTCCTCATTACATGGACTGTTACCTTTCCTCCCTTAGCCCCCCAGGTACGCAATTATATTTCTGTTTTCCCTTTAATGCTGCAAGACCTAACCAAAGTGATCAACTGACAGTTACATACTCTGACCTGTAGTTCCCTCTTTTCACCAGTGATCTCTCTAGGGCCTCTCGGCACATGAATGTGTTTCCCAGG
>NW_027115660.1:405902-406469 GCF_000696795.3 Halyomorpha halys | reverse complement strand
CCGCTTCATCTCGGCAACTAGAACTGTTACTCTGCCTCAGACTCTCTCACCTAGACCTCATCCCTAAGTCAGTGTCCAGGGCTCATCCTCTGGCACGGCCTTCCTTTCTAACCTATTAATGAATACGCCTTGTCGTGGGCCTTCTGTAAAGAAATATCAGGTTGGAGAAATCGCCTAAGACCAGACAACTCCGACACTTACTTTGTCACAAATAAAACCATCCATAAAGACCTTAAATGCTCTACCAATCTAGCTATAACCAGATATCAATGCTTTCATTATAAACTCCATAACCACCCAAACCCATTTTTAGCCTTCCGGTTTTTAGCCTTCCTTCCCTTGAGATGGCCTAGAGACCTTCTAATGGCCCAATAACAAGGTCTCTAGTTTTATATGTTTAAGAAAAGGTGATTTTCTAACAAATAGTAATTCTAATAAATATCCGTAACAGCAAGTAGTCCATTCAACATCTGCTAGATTGCGCTCACCGTCCTTCAAACATTGATAAAACTCTTTTATGTTAAGGCTAAATGTACCGATTTTTAGTAAGATTTTTTTTCAAGAGAT
>NW_027115660.1:399193-399517 GCF_000696795.3 Halyomorpha halys | reverse complement strand
AAGCATAAAGAAACAAAATAAAAAGTTAGTAAGACAAAGAAGTAATTAGAAAATAATGATAATACTTTGTGCTGTGTGTGTATTGAAAAATAGACGATAAAAGGTGGGATCAACAAGTTCAAAAATAATAAGTAAATTTAATATAAGTAGTGAACATTACAATAACATAAGAAAAATACTAAAATTTAGTTCTGTTGGGTTCACTGTCTAACGACCTCATTAATCTTGGATTTAATTTAAATTTCTATACTTACATGTATAGAAGAAGGAATATGGAAGAAGGCGAACCAATGGAGCTCTATGCCCAACAAGTTCAACAACAAG
>NW_027115660.1:355757-398415 GCF_000696795.3 Halyomorpha halys | reverse complement strand
CACTTTACAGATCCGAAATCGGACCATCCGTTCAAGAGTAAATAGAAAAGTAAATTCTGGTGCGTCCCAGGAAGGGTACATTTAGCCTTAACATCATTAGTTGTGCAGCTTTGATATACGGTGTTACATTTCCTTATAAGTGACAAGAGGAATATTAACTGATCTGTACGAACGTAAGGTAATACAAACGCTATTGGACATCATTTTCAGTTATGTATAGTTTAAATTGACCGATAGCTGCGGATAAATCGATTATCTCTATTTCACCCGTGATGGCCACAATAGTATATCAATACATCCTATTTTGTGCCTTCCCATTCAGACTGAGACTTCATCTCCTTACCTAAAATATCGCTTCCTATTAGCCCTGCAGTTTCATCCCCCCCCCCCCCTTCGTGGTAACCATTCGGTTAACATGAGCAACTTCATCTCTGAGCCCACGATTGTGCTCGAGATTCGTTTCTCGATCCTAACAGATCCTATTTATATTCCTCTTCACTCTCTCTGTTCCTATAATCTTGTATCTCCGTTTAAAGTTCAAAGCAGTAATCTGCCCATACACTAGTTAGTACTCAGTCCCTAACATACCCTTTACACATGGATAAGTAGAGCTTCCTCAACAAATCTATTAGGTATCTAATGATTTGTAGTTTGAGAGTACAATCTACGGTACAAGCCGGTTTTTAAACATGGGCTTGTCAAGGAAAATATATTTATGCAAACGTAGAAAGCGATTTTATAATATAAAATAAATACTGGAACATATTCAATCATCCCTAATTTCCTCTAACTATGGATCAAATCTAACGCGACTTCATTGGAATATAGGTGTGTAAAGGTTAGTACATTTGCACATGCTACAGCAAAATTTGTGGATTTATTTGATAAAATTGGAATGAGATCGCACATTTCCTGAGAATTCATCGGGATGGGTGCTACTAACGGTAGCAATCGTTTTAGCCGCTTTATAGATTCGATTACAGAAACCGAACCAACTTTGTTTCTCAATGTTCAAAACAGAATAGGCGAGAGGAAATTTTAGTTTTCTTATTTCGAATTTTTTTTTACCTACATGAATACAGAATGGACACAAGAAACATTACTAACATTGTTTTAGAAAAAAAAAAATTGTTTAGAAAAACAATTTACAACAAAAGCCACATTAAAGTGACTTCATAAATGTAGTTGCATTTCTTATTAGTAGCCCGGTAGCTATAAGAGCCCAATGGGAAAAAAAAGTCGGAAGAAATAAATATAAAGTATAGTTAGGGGGGGGGGGAGGGAAATGGTGGCTGTTTTAAAATGTTAAAAAAAAAATTTCATTCTGAATTCCATATCTTGATATCATCATATGTCCACAAGAAAACTATTTGCTGAAATGTGATTCTAACAGAGCTGTTCAAGCTCAATAGTTCTTAAGAGACAGTTTTTTATAAAGTAACATTTCATGAAATGTAATCCTGAAAAATCAGTGGTTAGTGAATTTATTGTGTGGAATCATTATCTCAGAAACCATAACACGTGCAGATCTTAGCCAGCACTCAAATTAAAGTTAGTTGGATGTACTATAATGTTGTTTATCTTCGTAGAAGTAGTAGTTTTTATGATATTTTACAAAATAAATTCGCAAAATGTCTATTTCTAGTTGTTTTAACAAAAGTATTGATTTACGAAAAACTATATCTTAGGAACCATTGGAACAAATGATCTGCCAGCAATCTAATGTAAAGTAGTTTAATGTACTATAAAGTAGTTTATAACATTTATCTTCGTAAGGGAAATAGTTTTTATGATATTTGCATATGAAATTTTATTTATGAAAGATTCCCCACAATAAATTGACAAACTACTGATTTTTTCAGTTCATTTTTCATATTGCTTTTAAAAAACTGTATCTCGGGAACTATAGCGGGAAGCTCTGTTAAGCCCATATTTTAGTAAATTTTCAATACTTTAAATTATGTTTTTTATTCCTAATTAATTTAATAATTAAAAATTTAATTAATAATTAAAAAAACTATCTCGGGAACTATAGCGGGAAGCTCTGTTAAGCCCATATTTTAGTAAATTTTCACTACTTTAAATTATGTTTTTTATTCCTAATTAATTAATAATTTATGCTAGTAATTATACATAGTTTTCATTAAAGCTATCAACAATTGGGGTGAAATAATTGACTTTTTTTCTTCTCTTGGGCTCTTGTACTATATTGAATATCCGTTCTACGTACTATGAGTAATAAAGTTCTATACTAACTTCTGATTTTTCATAATAATATTTCTTTCTAAAAGAACTATCTATTGACAACTATTAAACTTGGACAGTTTGACAGTTTCTTTTGGGGCTCATATTTCAACAAATTTTCACTACTTTAAATTATGTTATATTAAGTTTTCTAGTTTTGTTCAAAGATATGGAGTTCAGAAAGATTAATTTTTTTTTTAATTTTTGAAACAGCCACCATTTTTATTCCTCCTATTTAGGAGCTAGTTAGCTGACTAGTAACCATGCATAGTTTTCATTAAAGTAATCAAAAATTAGAGTGAAATACTAAATTTTTTTTTCCACAGAGCTCTTATAGCTAGCTACTGGGCTACTAGGAGATGCAACTAGCGACTTGAGAAATGTTATAGTCGCAGCCGCTATTTTTTATTCCCCTATCTATACTTGGCAGAAGCAACCATTTATTATACATAGTTTTCAATAAAGTAATCATCAAATGGGGTGAAATAAATGACTTTTTCTTTTCTTGGGCTCTTGTACTATAATGAATACCCTTTATACATACTACGATAATAAATTTCAAAGGAATTCTAAGAGAAAAATTGCATATTCTTGGGGATCGCAAAAGATAGCAAAAAGACCTTTGACCCACATTGTTAGACCTAGTATCTATCTAACATTGTATTGAAGATAAAGAGATATAACCAGACACCCAAACAAAACACTTGAACGGTAACAAATCCTTTCCTGGTAAGAAGCAAAGAAAACCTCCTTCTAATACCGATAATCTATTTTAAATTCGGTTGATATCCTCAACTTGAAGGCAAACATAAACAGCGATAAGAAAAACCGCTCCGCTAATTATTGTTATATAAGTTTGAATTACTGTATCTACATGATGCTTATATTAAGATCGATCAACATGAAGCGTCACCTGAGCCCAACCCTTCGGCTCAGTTCATGATCTTTTTCAATTGTTCTCGAATATAATTATCGGGGATTATTGTTTGATTGATTGGCTCGAGGAAACCCGTCAGCCGCTATCTTTCGATGTGATAACAAGACATGTGGCTCCAAGCAACCCATCAGGCCGTCTATCTTCAACTACTGGTGGAACAATATTTGGAGAGTGACCATGCGGGAGATAGAAGATGCATATAACAAGTACAAAAAAACTTCAAATCAAATGATGTCTTAAAAATAATACCCTGTGAAGATAGAACTCAGGGCTTTGTTAATGATGAGTTCATAGTTGACCGTGGAATAATATGTGAGATGATTGGGGTGAGGTCAGTGAAAAACACAAATAAGTAAACACTTAGTATTAGTAACGAAGTAGTGCCAACATTATGTTCTTAGTGGCATTACAGAATGATAATAAGAAAACAACTAACATTATAGAATAGTGTTAAAAGACATATATAGTCTAAGTATTATAAACCTCTATTTTCTTATAATCCTTAGATTATACATTTCTTTTGATGAAGCCCTGACGAAGGCTTGAAATTCCAGCCGAAAAGTTGGCACTAATAAATAAGTTTTTACTTATTCCTGTTCTTACTGACCGCACCCCAATCATCATCTCCTCAGTTGGAAAATTATTGTGTGGAGAAACAGAACAGAATCTAGATAGAGAGGGAAAGAGACGACGACCCATTGCTGTTTCAGCTATTCTTTGTTGGTATGCACCTTTATTATATCTATTGAGCCGTTTTAACTTAGAAAAACAAAACACCGATTAGAATATAGATTCCTACACTGGGCCTGTATAACAACCGATGAGGAAGATAATAATTAGTTCAAATAATAAACATTATTACCTAAATATTGCTCACCAATGGACTGCCACAAATTAGCGTTCAATTATATTCTGTGGAATGGTTTGTACCGTTAGTCTGAGATACGAACCCTGTATATATTTCTTTGTTAATTTCTTCTGACACCGTTTGTGAAAAAATCGTCATGAAAAATTTCTTTAAAAAACTAACCGATCGTGGTTCATCGGGAAAATCTACGACGCTCGCTCAACATCGGGTCTTAAGAAATACCAGCGTAGATCTTAAACGTAATAGGACAATTTCTCGCTTCATGAGAAATGCGTGTCCAATGAACTCCATCAAACGAGGAACTATGAAGCCTGATGATGGAGTCTAACTTGAAAATATGACTGTTCGTTATGGTATTGCAGAAATTTGGACTGGATTATGGGCATCTTTGGAATCCAAAAAGGTTAATACATATTAAAGGAAAATGAAGAAGAAAAAATATCCATATGAGAACATCTTTCATCGATGAAACCTACATTCAAAAAGTCATAACTCACTAAAAGAAAATTGCATGCCTGTTTTTCATTTTTCAGCAGTAATCCATTTTTAAATATTATTAAAAATAATAATAATAAAATGCATTCAGCCAAAGAGGCCCATCCAATCCCAAATGACTAAGATCAGTTATGACGCTATCCTTCCACCTACGTTTCGTTCAACTCGTAGGATCTGTGTGTTACATTTTTGTAGCAATGTTATAACCTGAATTATATTCACTGGTTGCACTTCACGAAATTTGGCATCTTGTATCTTTGTAAATTCTCCGAGTAACTCATTATTTTTCGCTCTGAATAATTTAAGGCAACACTTCACTGTGGAACTGTGGGAGGATAATAGTTCGTAAATTCTAACTTTTAAATATCTGGGCAGAACTCGCGAACCAAGCTATTCCGAAATCAAAAAATAACAAATATTTTTGCCTTTATTAGTTTTATTTACTGGATGCAGCTTCCGCAATTCGGCGTATAGCCTTCAAAATTCTCATGTTAACTAATCTTTATTCAGTCAAAATATTTTACACAATATATTATTCTCAAACATCAGGGTACTGTTCCTCTCGTAGTGCAAGAGGCCACGTTTAGCATCAGTTAAGAACAGCAGAAAGAATATTAGTTAAGACAATAAAATGTTTAAAAATTAATCCTTAGATTTAATTAATTATTTAAAAACATATTTGAATTTAACAATATTTCAAGTGAATCACTACAGCGCTTATTCATCCCTGTTTCCTCAGTCTGCTGGTGTACCTCAGGGTAGTATCCTTGGTCCTATCCTTTAGACAGTTTTTATAGCTGACATCCCAACCACGTATGCCAATGACACATGCCTATTGTCAGTGAATAATGATCCTTTCATTGTATCCCAATCCCACATCACCACCATTGAAGAATGGTGCTAAAACTGGAGGATTAAAATAAATTCCAATAAATCCCACCAAATCACATTTGCTCTTTTTCGTAAACCTTCGTCTTGCCCCACAGTATCTTTTAATAATACCCCACTTATTCTTGTAGAACAGATCCGTTACTTAGGACTAATCTGGACAAACGACTGACATGGAATCCTCATACAAGACTGAAAACAGGAAACTGCTTGTCGATTCCGACTATTACAACATTTACTAGACAAACGGTCCAAACTTCCAATCCATTACAAAAGACTGATCTACATGTCTGTTATAAGGCCTATTTGGACATATGGAATTGAGCTATGGGACTCCACTAAACCATCTAATTCCTTTCGAATCCAATCCTTATAGTCCAAAATCCTTCGTAAAATCCTTAATGCTCCTTACTTTGTCACAAATTCAATCACCTCAATGTCCCCTATGTCGCCGATTTGGCCAGAACCAGATACCAATCCTTCCATAATAAACTTCCCAAACACCCAAACCAACTCGTTTCTAACCTGGCTTCTTCTTCAATACCTAATAATCCTCCTAGGCGTCTGAAAAGAAGATGGCCACGAGATCTTCTCCTTTAGAAATGTTTTTGGAGTTCTATCAATGGGTAGATTCTCCACATGTTTGTATCATGTCATAATATCACTTACAGCAAATTTACTTGATGTGAATAAATGTACACAGTTGTAAATAACACTAAATAAATTATTAAAAAAAAAATTTTAACAACGATATTATAAACAACACGATTATTGTTTATCAATAATACTTTTTTCTGAACAGTCTGAAACCCGATTCAACTATATGCTCGCGGGTAAATGCGGGATTGCGGTGCTAATTAGAGACGGTATACTTCAGCGGCATTCCACTTCACTATGCTCTCTTGATAACAAACCTGCAGAAGAACGATTGCAATTCCAAGACCAGTCCCAGCCGACATAGGAATGTTATTTTTTAGAATGCATCAAATAATAGCTATAATTCTTCTCTTTGTTTATTTTGTTTAGTTAATCATTCGGGAGACTCGCTATTTATTTAAGATAAGATCTAAATTTATAAAATGGGATGGTTCAAATTTAACTATCATAACCCCTCACGATAGAAATTTAACTGTCATCACTACGCTTCTGAATGCAACCATCATTTCTACAAATTTATAAATTTGTATTGTATTTGTTTGCCCATTTGAAATATTTCTTTATGACTATAGGACTGTTCTGAAGAATTGTAAATAGCTCAAGTCAATGAAGAGGCATTAATTGGAATTTCATAGACATATTTAAGATTTAAATTACAGTAACAGTGTACTTTGAGCCAAATTTTGGATTTTTTTTTCTATACTATGTTCTACTCATAACAATAATAATATAATAATAAAGGCTTGGCGAACCAGAAGGTTCGATGCCAACACCACTAGGTGTTTCGTTCTCTACATAGATCTGTCCAGTGACACTACTCTAACCCAATTCTATTAAATCAATCACTCTGACTTCAAACCTCCCATCTACGACTCCGTCTACCCCTCTGACGTTTACCGGTCGGTTCAGTGTTTATTACCATTTTAGGTATCCGTTCGTTACAAAGTCTAACAAACATACACGTCCATTTTATTCGCCACAATGTTATAACCTGAATTATACCTGGCGGGTGCAGTTCCCTCAATTTAGCGTTGTGTAGCCTTCTAAATTCTCCATTTAACTAATCCTTTTTCGGTCCAAATATTTTAAAACTTTATTTTCAGTAACCTTAAGGTGCTGATCTTCCATTAGTTTAAGAGGCTATGATTCGCATCCATAGATAGTGGGAAGGATAATAGTTTTGTAAATTCTAACTTTTAAGTCGGGTGGAAGTTGTGAGGGTGGACGGTGGAAATTCCTCTCGGCTAAACCCAACAATGAATGTAGACGTAGAATTGAACGCCTACTCACATATTTTTTAGTTGAGAAAATACCGCAAACAGTAGAGGGTTTAAAAAGTTTGTAATTTAAAACTCAGCTTCCTTAGAGAACTAATGTTATTCAAAGCCGTCAGAGTATAGTGTTTTGATATATACGTATTCAGACCAAATTAATCTATAATAAATAAATAAAAAATTCTCTTGATAAAAAAAGTATTTTAAGTGGATGAATATTTATTTTTTAATGATTCCACAACGTGTTTTCTTCGTTATTTCAAAACAAGATTTAAGGTTTAATTCAAATCTTCATAATAACGTAAATAAATGAATGGATTAATGGTGCAATATTTTCCATTAAAGATATGAGGTAAATATCTCTAACTTTTCAATATGTTTTCATTGGAAATAAAGGCACATGAAAAAACTAAGAACCTTAATAAGATCCAATCTAGCAATTAACAGAAATTAAGAGGAGACGAAATCAAAATCATATAAAACCTACGAAGATTTTTCAATTGAAAAAATAAATAAGTTGGTTATTGCACTTAGCAACCACCGAAAATAAACTTTTCTCAAGCAAATGCTGAAAATTCGCATGCAATCAACGCTGAGAAAGGTATGGGATTTAGGCCGGCCTTTCTTTAATCTGACAAGATTCAAATTAATTTTATTTAAAATTTTTTTTAACTACAACAATACTATGAACAAGCCACAATCCTCCCCCCCTTCGCCACTGTTCGGCCTCGACGAGTGGTTCAGACTGAGCACGTGACCAGGCCATTTGGAGGCTGCAAGCCCGGCACGTTCGGCTACCTTCGCCCGAGTGGTCCCCCCACCAGAGAGCTCTGGCTCGCGACTGTCGTCCGCCAGTTCGGGACTGACTTTGGTGGAGTATAGTGATCACGTCTATAGTGAACCATGGTTACCGGCAGCCCAGCACCGCAGGCCAGGCCTTCAGAATCCAACAGGAGGGTATCTACTTCCATATATTATAAATAATTATTTTTAATTTAACTTAGCAATTAAAATTTTTTAAAAAAAAAAATTGTTTGTAGAAAATAATTTGACACCTTACTTTGACCAGACATAATGCCTATGACAATAATTGGATTCATATAAATGTAAGCTTTTCGACAAATTATCGAAAATTACAAACTGAATAATATTTTTATTTCAAAAAATTGACTAATGAATTCACGTTCTCCTGTTTATCCTTCGCAATAAATATTTTAATAATAATTACCCAAATAATGTACGTCAAAATTAAATATAGTACGTTAATAGGATTTTTAAAATTTATTTTATACCAAAATTGTTCAATATATTTCTTCAAAACCTCAAGTTATTTACTGAAATAAATGATTTTATGGTATTGTAAACCATAGAAACATGACTGTTGTCTCATGATTTTTTTAAATAATAATTTCGGCGTGTTTTATAATCCTTATACAAATAAATTATATTTAAAGTGAATATATATATAAATATACAAATAAGCTGTGTGATTTCCGTTGAAATCAATCTTGACAGAGAGAAGACACCTGTTGCTACAGTTCGCTTTAAGATCACTGTCTGAGATTTGACAGTATTCCTTAAGTGATTCATACATACATATATATATATTTATTTATTCATATTATATACTATGTATTACCGCAGCGTTTCTTTTAATAAATATTTAGATATTTTAATGAAATAATTTGAAGATACTGGTTTAACTATATTTAACTACTTCAGACTAATCTTTGGGGTTCACAACTAGTTTGGGGCTTCACGAGTTAGTGCCCGGATTGGGCAAAAATTTATTGCAATTACTAATTACTGTAAATTTAATTGCGATTACTTCAATTCAAATTTCGGTCCGTTAGTAAAGTTACGGAGGTTTATAAAGGAGCTAAAATAATTAATCAAAATTATCATTTTATTTCATAGTTTCAAATTACAGATGCCGGAAAGTAATAATAATTGTAATTACTTTTTGCCCTACTCTGTCTAGTACCGTAATCCTAAAACCTATTCTTGAGAAATAAATATAATGGATGAGAAGTATTTATGGTTATTTCAATAGAGTTTATCTTCTAATTATAATAATTATTTCTTTTCGTAATACTATACTTATTAAATAAATTATATTAATATTTACATGAAATATTAAAAATAAAATATATTTACTATGCCATATACTATCTGGATTGTTATTCCAAATTATTTTATGAAATCCATTTCCACCTTTAACTAAGTGGAGCCTCCAACCAGATAGAAGTATATATTTTCCCAATTATTAATAGAAATAAACAACATTATACTAAAAATTATTACTTTATATAATATTTGAAAAGTAAATCACTAACTTTTTTTAATTTACACTAGTCCTCCTTTAACCGAGTTAAGGAAGCATTAAGATCGCGGGGCCGTAGGTCTAAGGATAGAGATGGCTCTAAGGATATCTCATCCATATCTGGATATTTTATCATCCATGGATTCATGTTTTAATCTTAACTGTAATTATTTTTTTAGGTGTTGCATTATTCATTTTAGAAAATATTTGTAGTTAATTAAATTCTTAGCTTCCAACTTTCAAGAATTGGATCTATAATCTCGAGAATGAAGGATAGTCATATTTTCGCGATGATAAATTATTCAACATTCTAAACAAGGTCTGGTTCATCACACAACGATCAAGCCTAAAAAAAAAAAAAAAAAAAAAAACTCAACTTTTAAAACTGTTGACACGTGATTTTTACCACAAAATCCGCCTCTTAGTTGGCGTGATGCGAATTACATAAAGTTTTAAACTAAGCTATCCTTGCTCGCTGCAACTTCAAGGTTAGTGCGTCCGTGTAGTGAGCAATAGAACATGTTCGTCCAAGATGGTTGTTCAGCTGACTTGTCAATGACAAGGCTACTGTCGTTCCTTGCCAACATTAGCCTTTCATTACAAATCAAATAATTTATCTAGAAGTATTTACTAAAATTTCGGTAATATGCTGTTTTTCCTAACCATAAAAACAAAAAAAAGATCTATTGTTATATATGGTTTGGAGAACCCTTAATTTAATTTTAAAGAGAAGGTCATCTCCCTCATATGCTCAAAGTGTTTTTGAGATTTGCGGGTTTGAAGATTTTTTATATACACGGAGAAAAAACGCTGACTATTACACAATGATTATTTGAATTAATTATTTAATTGTATCAGTAAATGACAAGTAATAAAAAACCTTGAGTATCCACTTACATAACTTTCCTAAGGTACAAAGTCCAATGAAAAATTATTAGCAGTATCTCTAGCTAATATTGGTACAATTAAGATCTTTATTAACAATTTAATTGTCTAGAATCAGACCAGTGATTATTTGGAATGTTCTAGGAGATGTATAGTTTTGCAATTATTCCAAAAAAATGGACTATTTTCCCGAAGAACGCCCAAATAAGTTCAATAACATGTTTATACTTTTAAAACTTTTTAAAATTTCAATATACCATATCTTTGTTAATACAAGTCCAATTTAGATAATTTTTTATTTTATTTTATTACCTCAATGTGGTCATATTGTAGATCTAACAGGCCGCCATTATTCAACCGTCGGATGATGTGTAAAGAGCATCATTTTCTCATTTTCGGGTGCTTTGTAACTTTGTTGCCTAATTTTAAGAGAAAAAAATCAACCCGGTAGTTTCGAAGAAACTCCGTGGACAGTATATGGCTGATAAAAGGAGTTTTTAAAATCAGTTTTTGGATTTTATGAAGGGGAGGGATTTTTTTTCCTGGCTGGTTGCAATAGTTTTATTAGAGAAAATATTAAAGTGATACATTCAGAAAAAAAATTAGTAATGAATTCAGGTCTCTATGTCTAAATCTGGAGGTACAAATTACCAAAAGTGTTGTATCTATAAAGAAATCGGTGACAATAAATCTTCTCTATCCGACTGAGGGTGTTAATTCGTTTCACTACCCCATGACGGCGTTGTGAGTTTTACAGCTCTAATCCTAATTATTCCACACCGTTAAAAAAAAAAAAATAAAAGAAATTGTAGAACGTCCATAAGCCTTGATTTGGAGAATGATGATAATGGTGGCTGTGAAATGTGATAAACGCTGGAGACTATTACAGCGGAAAGAGGCCATTAAGACGGAACCTTTTAAAATAAGGGCAATAAACTGGAAGAAGGAATGGAAGGACAAAAAAAGACACCCGACTGTACATGTATACATATATATATTGTGAAGAGAGGAGAGAAGGAATAAAAAGTGAAATAGAAAAGAGAGAGGGCGAAGGGACTACTTTATTGCCAGCAGATAAAGATAATGGCTGATAAATATTGTGTTTTATTGGGCGTGCGGTGTGCCCTAACTGCACTAGCCGTGATAGCTCCCGTGTCCCTAGCTGCTACCCATCTTACCGTCTCCTTCTAGTTTATTGCTCTCTCTTCCATGTCCGTAAATTCCTTCTTCGGATGTCTTTCCCCTTTTTTAAAGACATTATCCTCGGACCATTGGCATCGCTAATGATACAGATATTCGCCGCGGACGTTCCACCGAATGCTTCCCGAGGACATCTACAGCAAATTTTTACATCTTAATTCAGTACGAAGGAGGACTGTATGACATCAACAATATAATTTATGTATATCATACAACTCTCAACATCTCAATAATTTATAAAAAAATAAAATTATGAAAAATACTTTAGTACATTTTATTATTCAAAACTGAGAACATAATAATATAATAATTTCAGTTCTTATCCTTGATTAAGATGTAAATAAAAAATTATTATTTATAAAACACTTTCTGCGCCTCACGGCTTCACTCGTGTTGATTTGTGTTATACATCCCTGTTCCATACAAAGGCCAAGTATACCTGAATAACATACGAAATTATTGTGGAAAAGCGAAAGGTCCAATCTCTTCAAAAGAATAAAGAGCGATTAAATTGTCTCAGTGAAAATAGTTTTCTCTGAAGCCTAATGCACCAAGCATATTGCATATCTCCAGTATATGTACTAATATTAGATAAAAAGACAATTGGTTTCCCTGGAGTCTGCACTGTACATTTTAATAATGATCATGGTTCCACTTGTATAGTTATTCCAAAAACTTTATTCTGTTTTTTTTTATTGACATTTTTTTTTTAACTACCTGAAATTTCAAATGTGGATATTTTTTCAAGCCCACCCTGATTGCACATTAGTAAAATTAGAACCACCATAAAAAAATCAACTCATTGCGAGATTTATATCTCATACCTACCCTTGGTTTTCTTTATGCGGTTTCTGGGCCAGTCCTTTGGTTCTAAACTTATAGTCCAAATCCTTCTTCAATAAACGGTTGATATGATTCAAAAATAATTTTACAAATCGGACTTTTGAGAAATTCACACCACGAAAAAAAAATTAACTTCAGCTTTGTATATTAGATAGATTACAAATGATTATATCATATATTTTAATACGTAGTATTAGATTGTAATATATTCTAAACTTTATGCCTCGGAGGAATAAACTGATTTCAATTCAATAAATAAAATAAAATATCTCTCTCTCTCTCTCTCTCTCTCTCTCTCTCTCTCTCTCTCTCTCTCTCTCACCCCCTCCCCCTCTCTCCCTTAATTTAAGTTGAGGCCTCAAAGACAGTATTTATTTATAACATAATGCAATGTTGCCGAGATAAATAGAATACTTAGACTGAGATGTTGTTAGTAATTGCAACGATAAGAGATTATAGGAAACATATGATCCTTTAGTCTTGCATTAAGAACTGATTCTCTTATATAATCTTTGTCGAGTGCATCAGAAAAAGGCTGATCCAAAGCCTACTACATCGGGATTATAAAGAAGCTAAAAAGCAATCTATTAGTCACTTAAGCGACCTTCTCTTTTTTTCTTTGTTCCTTTTACAATGCCATCCTAGTAACAACTTTTTTAATGCCATTCGCAAGGCCTCGCTTCTCAACTGCTCGGGCTCGATGGTCTGGAACGTCATGCTCTGGCGACTCGAGAAGATAACTTACTCACTTAAGTGTTTCTAGTTTTCTAGTCAGTCCTTGTATTGTTTTAATGATAAACTATAAATGTACTTGAACTAGACAAGATGGGAGCGGCTGATGAGGGACCGGAAGTAGGAGTGGTTCGGTGGTTTGCCTACGCCGTACCACATATGGTCACTTCTGAGGGACCTCTTTGTCGGAAAGCATCATCATTGAAGTAAATACTTGTGGAAGAAAAAAAATCTTAGATCTTTTAGGAGAATAGCTATTTCATAATCTGATTGTAACGGGCCAAAATAAATATAATAGATTTATAAACTAAAAATAATTTAACAGTATACTCGTATATTGTAGTTGTAAGACAGATGAATCGAATCTTAAGATTATTCACATGAAGGACAGGAAGATTTTTTTTTTCATTTCTAACTTCATTTATTGATAGTATTTAAATGTAAAGCTTGGTCAATAAATTAAAAAAAAAAACATAGCAAGCGATAGTAAAAGTCAGAAATGAGTACAATTTAATTTATTGATAAGAATTATACCTAAAATTTTGCAATTATCGGTTCGATTCTTATTGTATAAGAGTCCGGTTGAAAAAAAGTCAGTTATTTCATACATTAATGAAAACTACGTACAATTACTAGTCAAAATTGATGAGTCTACCAAGTATAGTTAGTGAAAATAATGGTGGCTGTTTCGAAATGCTAAAAAACAAAACAAAAAATCATTCCAAGTTGCATATCATTGACACTATTTTTTTTTTCATGTTGATAGATTTATTTATTGATATATATTACAATCTGCCACACAGTTGTGGGCAATAGGTAATAGTGATGAATGATCTCATACATACTAAAATAAAAAAAAATAAAAAAACTCTCTTAAAATATATAGAAACAAAAGAATATATCATTGAAACTATCTACATTAGAAAACATAATAGGATATCATTTAAAGTAGAGTAAATTTGCTAAAATATAAGCCCTAACAGAGCTATTTACATTCTACAGTTCCTGAGATAGTTTTTTAAAAATAAGTTTCTTGAAATATATACAAAAAAATCAGCAGTTTTTAAATATACACTTTAAAATCAGTAGGTGAATGTATCGTGGGAAATCATTATCTCAGGAACCATGAGATGTATAGATGTCTATTAGCACTCAAACTAAAAATAGTTTAAAGTAGTTTATTACGATGATCTTCGTAGGAGTTTTAGTACACATGGTATTTGCTACAATAAATTGATTTCCTCTTGGGTTCTTGGTTCCTTGCCATATGAACTTAGGTATAAGTTATAAATAATGTATATTTGTAAATGCCTTTAGGTAGATTTTTAATGCCCACGCATTCTTTATTCCAGAGTAATAAACCTATCATGGAAAAGCGAAGAAGGGCGAGGATCAACCATTGCCTCAACGAGCTGAAATCACTCATTTTGGACGCGATGAAGAAAGATGTAAGTTACTAATGTTCTTTATTTTAGATATTATCAATTAGTATTAAACATTATTATAATACACAATTCTATATCATATAATACGACATCGATTTTGAAACGAAGTAGCTATTTGATCACGATGGACCTCCAGCGGTAGCTAAAGAAGGCGGCCGACAATCGCCTAATTACTTCGAGACAATAGAGCGCTCTGACGTCAGATAACTCGTGTGGTGCGCGGCGCACGTGCCGGTTGCGCAACCATTGCGCTCGAGTGCTCAAGGTCCGTTATATCAAATACTGGCACACTTGTCCCCCCGGCCTTCTTTATCGGCAGGTACTGATACCAACAAAAGGCTCTTTAAATAATTACCGTCTAGTCGGGAAAATCTTGCTAAGTTTATATAGCAACCAAGACTGTTTATTATTTAAAACAGTACTCATAACAAGATAGCCATTAGAAATATAACAGGGACGCCTGGTACCCTACAGGTGGTTGTTAGGATATGATTACGATCCGAATCGAACTGGCCGCAGGCCTGTTGTTAAGGCTAGTTAACGAGTGTACTCTATGTATTCTATCCAAGGTTGTAACGTTCCTCGTATCAATTATTCCTCCCTTTTTTATTTTTATCCTGTGTTCAAACAAATGACAGACATTTCGTCCAACAAGTGTTGATAATTTTTTTTGCCATGTCTCCTGTCCTTTTCTAAGAGATGTAAGTAGTTGAAGAACTCAACTAAACTTCTTCATAATCCGTCGATTTGACGACTTCCTTCGAAGTGTGAATGATGATGTAATATAGGTCACACCACTAGTGGATAGGATTACGTAAAGAGTACGTTGGTAGTTGTTATCTCGAGTGTTTGTTTCGAGAAGTGGGGGGTCTCTTAATACATTAATCTCTTTTAGGGAATTTTCCAAGAGTTTAATTTCAACGTTATATCATCGAATTTACTATTAAAGATCAAAACCTAACCAATAAGACCCTACCAAAAATTAAGAAGAGTACATGCGTTAAAACTTTTGCATTTTTTTTCAGTTCTTTAATTTTCAAACACGAAATAAAATATTTGAAAAATAAATAAATCGAAAATGTTTTAGAAAATAAAATCTCTGATCTCAAAGGTCTGCATAAGATATGGATGTCTTCCACCTAGACATTGTTATAGAAACAGAGCATACCTGGGTACACTTAGCCTTTAACAAATTGGGGATGATCATTCAATGAGTGGGGGAAGTCATTGTTGAGCGCGATTACTTCTTTAAAATACATACTTTTTCCCTTTATCTTAAATAGTTATATCAAATTGGTTTAAAATGCAGCTGTATTAGTCTATTTCTATCTCGTAGGTCAATAAAAATTTAAAAAAACTCTAATTCTAGATTTAAGAACCATAATGGATCATGGTTAAAGTTATTTCTACAACAACATTAAAATAATCTTCAATTTTGTTCTTGGCAGCGCTTAGCAGTTTTCCGTAATACTAATCATACACTATTTTAAGTAATTACCTTTTCAGTGAAGAAATAATATTATTTATTGTAATATTCTTATATTTATTTTGAACTTGGGAGAGCGGGGTGGCTGAGTAGTAAGGGAAAGGACTGGGGTTCAAATCCGGCAGTAGCAGATAATTATTTATTCTGTTACTGTAGCCGTGAGTCAACTCTGTGGGTTCGGGAAGTTTTGAATCCTTTAAGTTAAAGTACTGAATCCTTGATCCTTCATGGGTTGTAGTGGTGCAGATTTTTTTTTTTTCATTTTAAACTTAGTATAGAATAAACATGGATAGAAAAGAAAAAAAATACAATCCACGTGACGTTTTCTGGAGATTAAATACAAGATATAAGAGCCCAAGAAAAAAATTACCTAGTAAAGAAGAAACAATTTTTTTTTTTTTAATTTTTTATTTAAAAATGGTTCCACGAGTTTTATAAATGGGAATATATTTTAATAATGTGACTCCGGCAAAGAAGAATATGTTTGAAAATGGCAAATGGAATAAGGGCCGAAACGTTACAAACATGTAAAATTTTAATGAAGAAAATAAAACTGTTATAAAAATGTGTATTATTACATGGATTTATATTTTTAAAATTGTGGATTTATAGAGGTCCAAATAGTTTTTCCTAGATCATTTTGATTGAAGTTTAATAATTAAATAACGATGGAGTTTTTATTTATTATTTTAAAATTATGCTGTATCTAAAACTAATTATAATCATTTTAACATTTGGAATCTTGGAGTAGTTATTATTCGGGAGCGTGGGATTCTTACTGGTCCTGAATGGAAATTCATCTTTGACAGTTATAAAAAAATAGAAAGGCTTAATCTAAATTAAAATTTGAAATCTCGATGACAGATTGATAACGAAATCCAAAAATTAAGCCACTATGAAATTATAAATTATGAAACATGCCTTTGCCTAAATAAAATGGCATCATGAATAAATTCGAAGTCTTCTCAGCTGCTCTTGATGAAAATGAGAAATACAAACTATAATTTGGCCGAAAGTAAATCTGAGAGCGGGCGACAGGTGTTCCATTAAGCGCTAATGGGTTAATAGGTTGGCAGAACTGCTCCGACATCTAACACCCCTCCGATTAAGACGGCAGCGGGTGATTTCCGTCGGCAATTCATCTTTTGATAATTCATACTTCCACCTCTTGCCCCTGTTCATTTAATTAATTTTAATGTCGAGCCTCTCTTCCTTTTTGGCCATGTTAAATTTCGACCTAGCTCTGTCATAAATAAGAAAACCCCTCCCCAGCAGTATGATTTATCTCGAGCGCCGTAGGTTATTATAATTCCGGACTAGTATTATAGTTATCAGGCTGCCCGAGGATAGCTTTATAATTGCCCCGTCATTGAAAAGCGAAATGATCCTCACCGAGTTATATGACGGAGCATATTCCCCTATAGCCTTTGAGATATCAATAACAAACATATCTTCTAGTAATCACCGGTCGTAAAGATGGAAGTAGTTTTCAACACCAACTCCCATAACTAATAAACGACTTATGATTCTTTTTTCTGTGAAGGACTTTCGCCAGATAAACAACTAATAATATATAATGACTAGACTCTATTCAATTATCTTCGGATAAAAAAAATTCCCAAAGCTCTCAAAGTGCCATGAGTGCTAAATTCCTGCCTGTAAAATATTATTGGCTTAAAGCATCTATCTAAACCTTGAGTCATTCATAGCAATACTACCAATTAACAGAAATAAACTGTAAATAAAATGTCTACACAAGTAATTACTATGAAAAACTTTTTCGTATTCCAAATATAGTAACATAGACTGAAGTTACTTTTAACAAGTAGGGTAACTTAGTTATATTCTGCAAAAAAAAAGAATCCCAAGTTTATGAAAACATCCTATACAAAAAACATTAATTTTCATTTTTTATGTTGTGCCTCTATCAAATCAAAGCGATATGGATGAAAGATGATTTGAAAAATCCAAACTAAAAAATCTCCACTTTTTAATTTTTCTATTGTAATTAATGTATCATTTGAATGAATTCAATTGGGACCTGTAAGACGGTCAGTCGAAATGACAACCGTCATTCAAAAACAGACGTGACTGACTGACTTGAATCACGAAGAACTCTACACTATCAATCCAAATTTCAATTCCTTTAGAATAAGATATCGAACAGTAAGGATCTTGTTCAATGTTTCTTTCGATTCGTAATAAACGTAAAGCTTGCTTGCAAACAAGAAAGTGAAACAAACGATATGAATGGTAATCCATCAGTCTTTTCCTAACTCAAACTATTTGAACGTCTATCTCTGATTTCATTGCAACAGATCCCTTATATAAGAATATGGCAGACCCAGGGCAAACTCATGCAAGTTGAAACTAATATAATTAACTTTAAGAAATAGGTAGAAAAACGGACCTTTTTTAAATGGTTCCAAAAATAACCATTAATGCCAATTATTGTCCATGTTCAAATTTTTCCCAATTTTTCTCATTTACCGTAAAATGAAAACGAACATTTAGAGTTCAACTGTTCGTATAATCCAGTATCACCCCCGCAATAATTTGGAAACCCGGAAAGTTATGACATTTCAAAACCTTCTTAATACTGTAAAAAAATCGTAATAATACATTACTCAAAGAGGTTAATAAACTCAATATAGATTATAAATACTATTTAGAAACCAATATCATCCATAAATATTTGGAGAAAGGGAAATTTAAGAAAATATTCCTTTGGTATGTAGGGAAATTTTAGATCCCTCCCCCTTCCTGTAAGCTGTAGTAACTTCCCTATCGTCAGGTCAATGAATGTGTGGAGAGGGATTTATTTCTCCCCCTCTCATTTCTCCGCTCCCATATTCCTGGGGGCTAATAATAAGCTTGATATATAGAAGGCATATGCTTCTAAAATACGATTCTACTTTATTAAGAAGGCCAATATTTGAGTTGGCTTGTAGATCCCCTATTATTATCTTTCTTGCTCAGGGTTCGATCGAATTAGATCCAGATTATTATCCAATAAACTTATAGCAGCAAATTGTCTTCCCAACACAAAATTATCTTCTATCTAATAATCAACTTACTAAAATGTTCTGGGGCTGATTACATTTCGTTATCATTTTTTTTTTTTTTTTTTTTTTCGTCTTCTCAATTCTTAACGTATTAAAATCTGTATTTTCATCTCTACAAATAACAAAGAAATTTCATAGTTCTGAAATATGAAAAATATATGTTATTAAATCAGTTATATTTTACACAGAAAAATCTAAACTAAATCAAGTAATATATAATGAAATACCTTGTTTGATACAGGGTTTTTTATTAGTTATAACAAAAATATCCATTTAGTCTCAAAACCGTTTTATTATCTTTAACTCCTACGTTTCAGCCATGCCGGCCATTCTCAAGGATCTATTAACATATTCACACTATCACAGCCAAACAATGGTAATCACACTATTGCAGACTATTATGCTTTATATCTGAGGGCCCTCAAACATTTTGGAAAATTTACAAGTTTAAATAGCTTGCAAGCACTTGAATACAATAACATCTTTGAATAAAAAAAATTTTTTTTAATATAAAATAATATGTATCTAATTTAAAAGTTCAACTTTTCGGCCATCCTCAAGGGCAATCTAATTAATAACAGCTTTTATTACACAGTGCATTTTTAACACTGTTAAGAAATAAATTAGCATATTTATTTGTAATAAAGTTGTTAGTTAAAATGTATGTATAATAAAAGCTTTTATTTGATTAGATTGAGGATGGCCGAATTGACCGAAACGTTGGACTTTTAAAGAAATAATAAACAGTGTTTTGAGACTTACATATTATTTTATTTAGACAATGGTAACAGTCTCAAGAAAGTGAAAAGATTGCATATAAAGTAAAATATTTTATCTCAATTTTTGCTACTTGAAAGTTTCCGAATTTCTTAACTTTTAACATCTCTCTCCATAACGTTATATCTAGTTGTAGTAGAGGGATACCACTATTATATTTACTAGATATTTTCAATTTAAACTCAGCCTTTAAGAATGTTCTCTAAGAAGACCCCTACAATGATGGAAATAAGTTCAGTATTTGAATAAACCTCAGGACGTGTGTGTACTTGGATATGAAACGTGCGGACGTCTACCTTTGTTTATACTCTATTTATAGTCTCATCAATTCATTCATGTTTAACATCCATTGTTCCGTTCAACTAGAGACGTCATACAATTCACATTATTTAAATTTGATTCACGATTTATTTTTAAGAAGTAAAAAAAATAATTTTTAAATAGAGTATGAGTCAGTAATTAAATATGAAGTAAAAACTTTATAAACAATCATTAAATTAACAAAGATATCACTCTAATAATTATTCAATTTCAATCAATGTCATTGAGAACTGATGATGAAAGGGGAGTTTCCATGTTGCCAAGGGAGTGGAAAGCTACTGGACACAATTATGTAATTTTCCACTGCCACTCAAATCTATCTTCAAACGAACGATCAGAGATAAGGATGCCTTTCCACCTGAGACCTTCTTACAATATTTACTCAACCACTTTAGTATGATAGAATAATTTTTTTTTCTTCGTCAACGGACCTCTGTAACGTAGTTTCAAATTCACCCATCCCTCGGGACTAGCTCACTTGGTGTTGAGACCAAGAGCTCCTTAGATAGGCGTATTCAGCGGGGTACTAGTTGGGGGTGAAAAAATTATTAATTTAATAAAAATGCAAATACTAATTGTAATGACTAATAAAGCACTGCGACAATTACATGAGTATATAATTTTCTTAAAATTTTAGTTTTTAACTGACTATTGCTTGCTCCTCCCCTCCCCCACCCTATAGTTTTGATCCTGGAGACGGTATGTTTCTTAAATTAACTATCTTTTACATAGTATGCATATATTTAGAAGAAAAAGTAATAAAAGATTCATAATTTAATTTCACAAACGAAGTTTTTAATAATTGTCGCAAACCCAGTTATTTATTATAGTTTTACCCCCGATTAATCTAGTGTGCGGTTTAAGTGCTACTGTACGCAGTGAATGTATATGATATGAACAGATAAATATGTCTCCATTTGGCATTACTTCTCATAAATATAGCTTTTTAAAAATCATTTAAAGTTTGTTCTTAGAATAAAAAGTATTGCCTATCAATTATACAAAACACCATTAAGTCAGGATAAAGTGAGAGAAAGATAAAGAGGAAATAAAACAGTTGTCGGTTGACACCCAACACAGGTGACGGGTTGGCGATGAAAAAGCTACTGCAATCTGTAAATAAACGATCGATTTCCATTTGACTTACAAATCAGTGAACGGCTTGCGTCTTCCTCCCTCTCGTATTGGTAATGAAAAACATCTTTTTTTCACACGTCCTGTCTTTTCTTCTGCTGTACTGTATTTATCTGATTTATTTTAAATTCATTCCAAAGTGTTTTATACTAATGACAGAAACGTCTTAGTTAATCTATAAAAAATAAATACGAGTTTTCTGTCGTAGTCACTTTTATGTTCGATTTTAAAAATGAGTCACGTCATCATTACTATTTCACATGAAGCGACGTTATTTTAAGTTTAGAATATAGATCTTGTAGTGATTGGAAAATAAATGCAAATATAGCCCAACATATTTTTTGAATCGAGCTCATGAGGTTCCTTCAGCGAGCAATTCGAAATTCTTTAAAACCTTGGAGGAAAGAGTATAATGGAGTGGGTAAGTTACGAGGAAAAGCCAAAAAATCTAAAGTCGTGATGAACTCCAAGGGTGTGGCGGAGGATTAGAATCCAATCACACAATCTGCCTTGTGTAGGTTTAGATTACAATAGCGGGCATTCTTTTAACCTTAACGTAAAGTTGAGCACCAATGGTCTCCTAATTCCCACTTTTTGGCATCACCTTTGATTTGAAGGAGAGTAGGGTATGCCACTTCCCTTCCCCCCGCCCTTGCTTGAAACTATTGCTTCTAATTCCAATTACCTTTAATTTATTTATATGCTAATTATAAGTAGACAGATCAAAAATTAGATAACTATTAATAAAATGTTTTTCTTTGCCAATAGCCTGCCAGACATTCTAAGCTTGAGAAAGCCGACATCTTGGAGATGACAGTGAAACACGTTGAGTCGCTTCAGAGATCCCAGGTGGCGCTTTCGGTGGCAGCAGATCCAGCGATTGTCAACAAGTTCCGTGCCGGATGGGGAGAGTGCGTTGGTGAAGTCGACAGATTCCCAGGATTGGATTCTCAGGTAAATTTATTCTTATTAGTTACTTTCAATAATTTCCAATTTTTATAGTGATAAGTACATGGATCATTTCAATGACCATATTGACAATTACAATAGCAAAGAGGAAGAAGAAGGAACAGAGATGGGACAAGAAAGACCTCTTTGGCCGGTACTAATGAGCCACTAGCTACCCTTGGACCGCACGTGTTCGTCGGGTTTTTCTTTTTTAGCCTGTCGAGAGACGTGGAGGGAATAAATGTTACTTCCTGTCTCTCCCGATCTGTCGGGCAGTGGCGTCTCTTTTCCCAACTAGGTACTTGAAAGCTTTGATCGTTTATTTTAATTGCTATAGCCAGATTGTCCGATATGGCGATATCGAACTGAACATATAGCGGTATAATCAAAATTATAGCTGTCATGTTAAATGTTCTGGGTTGATGTGATGTCTCAAGTTAATGGGTCTTTTTTAGACTTTTAACAGTCTTCTGCCAGCATTTATGTGATCTTGGTGTTTTCTGCTCTGATGATACTGAATTTTAGAAACGTTTAATGTTTTTTAGGAACTTAGGGCTCTGTTTCTGGGAATTTACCAATCATATCCTACCAAGCTTTATATCAACAACTAGTCCCTCGGTTACACCCGCATTAAATCTGGATTATATAAAATACCCAGAAAGGGTAAGTGCTACGAAAATTGAACTATTAAGAGTTGAATGAATAAGTAAATAAATATCTACGAGAAAAATTATTTATTAATTTGTTCAAAATCTAACCTGCACTACTTTATAAATTCTTTAATCCTCTTATCCTAGTCAAAAATTAAAACACAATAATGCTTAATTCATTTAAAGCACTGAATTGTGGAGGTTACAAATATTTCATTATATTTACCCCTTCCACTGTTGAAATGCAGGAGAATGGGGTTACAGATTACTATCCTATATTAACCGGAGTAGGAAGGTAAAGTGTTGAGGTTGACCAGGTTACTCCTCGTACTCGCCTACCACAGCCTCTAACATCATTCGGTCAAAGTTCCGTTCCTTTGGTTCTTAACGTCTTATTTGCCAAAAGCCTTCCTTAAAACACATCCTATCTGAGGCCTATTTAACACAAAAAGGTTTTTCCAAACCGGACTGAAATTAGCGCGTTCAAACAAACAAATTCCTCTATGATATATAATTATTATATTATATATTTGATACATTAGTATTGATTACAATATAAATTTTGTATATAACCAGTTGTCTAAATTCCTTTTATTGTTGCAGGTGAAAAAGAGGCTCGTGGAGCACTTGTCCTCATGCATGGAGAGATCAACGGAGCCCTCCCAAGTTGTGACCCTAGTCCCTACCAGGCTGGTCAACGGGGACATCGCCCTGGTGGTACCCTGTTCGCCTCAGCAGCCCGCGGTACCTCAGCAATCTGCGGCGGTACCACAGCAAGCTGCTCTACCTCAGCCAGTATTGCCACCGCAACCGGAACCCCTCAGCCTCGTCGTCAAGGAGGAAAAGCCTTGCTGGAGGCCGTGGTAGGGATTGTCATCGTTATCCTGTCATCATTGGAGCTACTATATTACTAAGATAACCTTTATATTTATAATACCTGAAATGCACTTCTGACTAAAAGATCCAATGATTTTTGTAATCAATTTAACATTTATATATATTATATAAGAAAAAAAATACTAAATGAATAATTGAAGTTCCGAGTTCATTAAGTTATTTTTAATAAAAACAGTTTTTTATTTGTATAAAATAATAATTTTGAGTTATATAATTAAAATACTGAATTAATTAATTTAATAAAATTAAGAATTATTTTTCTGGCTTAGATCAACAATAACCAATGTTCATATTCCAGATCATACAAAAAGGAATTTAAAAAACAAACTGAAGGTTTCAGAAAGGAAAATGAACACATCTTTTAATATTTTAGCCTTCACAGAACGTTGTTTGACTATGCTTGTAAGTGTTAAATTTTTGAATGACAATGCTACTAACAAATGTAGAAATCTCTGAAATCGGACTTTGATTATTCCTTATCCAAGCCAATATTTGATTGGATTAATAAGCAATAGTGTTTATGAGGAGTGTAATATCAAAAGTCCATATACCCACAATATTTAAAAATATGATTTGATTTATATTTTTTAAAAATGAATAGATTTATAAACTGTAAAAGTTTTATATGTAGAATTTTATTATTTCAAAATAATCCTTACTTTTGAGGAGTGGATATTTTGATAGATTACTCCTTACATGAAAATTCAAGCAATCAATGTTTAAATAAAATTATTTAAAAACTGTAAAACGGAACTCAGAACTTCTAAAAAAAAAAAATAGTTAATTATTGAACATCGATTGTTATTTAAGTCTCCAGAACTGATGACAGATTACTTCATAAAGCATATGTGATAAACTAGATAAGTAAATTGTTCTTCAAACAAAGTGATTATAAGTTCTTTCATAGATAACGTTGTAAATGTAAGAGTAAATAAATTTATGTACAAATTAAAGAAACATAGTTATACTTCTCTTTGATCGATTTCTCAATATCTTATTATTATTAATAATAACTATGTTTTGAATATTAATATTAACTAACTCCATTTTGTAATGAAAATTTAATCATAATTAATTTTAATTGTGTTTCTTTTACAAATTTGTATTGTATTTAATTGTGGATGTGCCTTAATTATGTAATCATGATCTCAAAGAGATAAAAGATATTTTGAAATCTCTCCAGGTACCTTCCATAAGAACCAGTGTCTTTATAGTGGCAATACATCTAGATTTATTATTTTTGTAGATATTGTAAATATGAAAATGACTGATAATATATAAAGTTAGAGTTTTAATTAAGTGCCTTAAACAACAAAATCTAAAAGTCTTCCTTATTAATTTTTTTGTTGTTTGTTTTATTTGTATAAATTGTGTATACGATATTGGGATGTTTAGAAATTAATTATGTACAAATAAATTTCTTTAGTAAATATGCATTGTTACTATTTTCTTATTCCTTACAAGTTATGTGTTAATACATATTTTATATTAATATCTGTATTTTTTACAGTGATTATGAAAACTTTTAAATTTGGGCTTTCGACGGAAGTATACATTTAAGGGTATAAAAAATGGCCTGTTTGTGTTTGTATGTGAACTACTTGCTCAGAAAGGAAAAGCTGTATGAAATTTAAATTATGTATTTAACGTGCATGCCTGTAATGTAACGGTAACGTTTTGGTTAAATTGACTAACCAGAGGAACCGACTTTAATATCAATTTTTCATCATTATCTCCAAAAGTACTCTGACGGTGTTCATTATAATGAAATGGACTTTAATATCTGTCGGGTGTTATTTTTTGTTAAATAGTCGGACCAAGCCAAATTTTCATGAAAGCTTTCTTTTACTTTGAATTTTATTTATTTAAAATAATTATCTATCTCTAATTATACTATAAATTACCACTAATTAAAGAATGGATAAATATAAAATATGAAAGAGTTTTACAAATGGGCATATGTAAGGCAGTGTTCAGTGTCAGTCATTCGAAATCAAGGGAACATCCAAAAGCTGAGTATCAATCTGTTATTCTTTTTCCATCCTTCCTCAGCAGAGATTTCGTACACACAATAAATCTAATATTAAAGAAAATTTGAGCTGATAGCTCTGATCACCTATTATAATAAATGTTGATTCTTCGTACAGCTGTAACTCAGCAAAAACTTTATTCGGGAATAAGCAATATTCATATTTACCATAAAATGCATAATGAACCAAATAAAATTATATTTATTTTATGAATATTTCTTACAACAAAAATAATATTTTCTTCATTTTTGTTTCTTTTTCTTAACTATAATAATATGATATGAACTGATTTCTCCATGAATTGAGTATATATGATCTTTTCATTGAACGACACATGTTAGTTGGATTGATGTATCAAATACATTGCTTTTTCTTTCAATTGATATTGCTCTCACTTTTTAAATATATAAATCTTATCTGGCCCTTCATTAAGTAAATTATTAAAAGCAATAGGCTGTTTGTATACTATATGCATTCTAATGAATGCCAAACTTTCAATTTTCCAGTGAAGTTACTTTCTCTTAATATTTCAACTCAAACAACAGATAAATAGGTTTCTTCTATTCTAAAACACTTGTTAAACAAGCTGATTCTTCAGTAGTGAACTCCATACATTATACATTATATGTATAAAGATAATTTTAACTCCAATATTTTCTTGGATTTTTTTAAAGTAAATTTAATTTGCAGCACATGTTTAGGTTCAATGGTTTTCTTAAAATGGTGGATAACCAAAAGTAAAGTAAAATTTGAGATTTTTTTTTTAAACTGTTGAAGTTGTAATTATTAAATTCTAATAAAAAAGATTAATATAAATTGAGAATTGAATGCATAGAACACTCAAATTTGAAAAACTGTCTTAAGTGTCAATTATTATATTTTTGCCAAATTATAATAACATGAAAATATATGTAATAAATTCTTCATATTATACCCACTCAGTTTATATTTTAAATTTATACAATTTATTAGGATATTATAAAAAAGGTATTAATTACCAATCGAACTATTTTCCAATGTTTAGGTTATCCTCTATTTTTAGGAGATACCCTGACCATAAAATTTCTCTCACGGGCTGAATAAGAAGCTAATTAAATTTACTTCAAATTTGTTAAACATGATTTGACGATATTTCACAAAATAACAAACAGTTACAACTGTTTACTTTTTGATAAGTAGTTTTTTTTTTTAATTTCAAGTTGTAGACAATTTTATCGACTTTAAAAAGTAAACTGTACCATCATTTTTTCGGCCGCGTAGTTTAGAAGTTATTTAGTAATAATTGATAAGTTTGCTAATTTCACTTAAAACCGAAATATTTTTATTTTTTGTTTTGACTGCCGTCAAAATAGCCCTGACGAAGCCCTGCAATGTGGGGCGAAACGTTGGCTGATTAAAATAGTATAATTCTACTATTTGAGTTTTTTTGACCGCACCCGGACCATATTCCTTTCATCGAAATATTTTAATATTGATGTCAGATTTACTACCGGAATCATTACTAATGAATAGTTACATCATATTAAAATTGTAATCTTAAAATATAATAAGTAGGATTAGAGGATTTTCTATTAAATACATATTGCTGTACTGATAAATATGTCCACAAGTACTAACTCAATTTTTACGGTTTGGATCATTTGAGATCAATTTTGACCAATTTAATTTACATATTTCATGTAATTTTTATATTTTATAAATTTCAATGTATTTAACTCCATATTTCTTTTTCTTCTTTACGTCAGAAGTTGAATAAGTATGGAATAATAAGATTACACACATATGTACATATTTGGCAATTCTTATTTTATACAATCAAGAGAAAGAGAGAATAAGTCTTATTCTCATTGAAATAGTTTGACATGTCATAAATTTTGAAAGTTTATAAGAATCTTCTAAGAACCTTAATTTTTAAAAAAAATAAATTCTCATTGTTTGCAGTAATTAAGAATAGATAAATACAGATTTCGTTATCTTTTGTTAATAAAAAATAACTGTTGTATTCTTGGATGTAAAAAAAACGTTAGTATTCTTTCTTTCCACCTCAAGAACCCAAAATATGTATTTTTATAAAAACAGAAAAATAAAAATGATTTTTTCAAAATTTTCCCCATCCCAATATAAAAATAGTGATATTTTGAACACAAGTCCAATCTACTTTAAACTTCGGAGCGTAAATAGTGTGGTTAAGTGAGTGAACTCTCAACTCTTAATAGGGCTATTTACGATGGTATGTTAAATGTAAAATATTTTACCATGTTAAATGTTATAAGTATAGGATTGTGAGCAGCCCTATTTTAAGTCATGTTAAATGTTCAATCCATTAGAGCTCCTAGCGGATTTTTTGAGCAACTTATTTTATAACTTTTCCTTCCAAAAACTTCATGTTATTTTTTACTTCTAAGTTTTGATTAAAGTAATTTATTACGTATGTGAAAAGAAGAGGTTGTGTGAAAACAACTGAGTGCCTGGTTGATCTTTTGATTTGTGAGGAACAGAATCAAGATCTAATTGACAAACTGTCAAAACATTATTATTATTGTCATCCATTGCCTTATTAGTTATAAAAACATCCAAAACAATACTAACACAAACTACAAGCAAGTAACCTAACACAACAAACAAAATGATGACGAGCTCAGCTGGTCTGTTGCGTGATGTCATTCTCCATTTAACAGATCTAGTAACAGACTTTCAACCATGTTATATTATTTGTGAGTTTTAACGTATTTATTCATTAAATTATTTTATTTTATTAGTACTATTGTTTTTTTGTTTTTTTAAACTTATTTATCCATTCAAGTGTTTCCTGTAACCGGTTTTTTATTATATTTTCCTTTTAATCTATGGGTTACTCTTATTCTCGTAAAATGTATCTACTTGTTTGTTTTTGGTAAACTGATCTACTGCTGTGACTATGAATGATGGTCTGATCTCACATTGCCGTCTAATATTGAATTTGTTTAGGGGGTCACTGAAGAGGATCTAGGAGGGTGAATTCCAGAGAGCGAATTTGTTGATCGGGTGAATTAAAAAATTGTGAAATGGTGAAATTGGAGGAGCAGAAATGAGAAAGAAAAATAGGAATGATTTGAAACATTTGTATTTGTTGTACAGACCGAAATTGATTGTAAAAGGAAACTGTAGGGGGAAAAATTTGTTTATTATATCTTATTATTGTATCTCTTTTTTTCTGATTATACTATGTATGTGTAATTTATATATGTCCGATTACGGATTGATAAGTATGCTGTGTGAGATAGCAACCTGATGTATTTAGGCAGCATAGATAAATAAAGTATTCTCTATCGTTTTAACATGGTAAGAAGGAAATATTTCTCCATTTAACATAAGTTTTTCCTTTCAACATGTTAAACTAAAGATCATGAATACCACTAATGAAGAAATTTTATGAACTTTTTGTCTTCAATATAGGATAAGAAAGTTGAATGATTTTTTTTTTTAAGCCTTACCCTTCGGGATTATGAATTGACTCCAAAACCATTCAAAGGAACGCCTTGGGACTTCGTACAGTGGCCCAAATTCGAGAGGTCCAATTTTTCATCACTTTTTGTCACAGTGACATCTCATAGATAAGATCTGTTAAATTAATCTTTAGGTTTTAGAAAATTTATGGCTTATTAGCTTTTATGTAACTCCACAAAAAATAATCAAGGAGCGCTAAATCACACAATCCTGTAGGCCATGTATCGTCGCCGTATCTTGAGATGAAAAACCCGTTGAATTTCTCTTTCAATAAATCGACTATCTCTCTGGCGGTATGACAGTTGGCGCCGTCCAATTGAAATCTGATATTGTCATGTCTAAACAGATTTCAACTTGTTAGAAAGGTGGTGGAATTAGCAAGCTCGGAGTTTCTCTCACACTCTGTCATCAATTCGGTATTTTTCTGAGTGTTTCACCGAAACCTGGTGAAGACATTATCTGAAGAAAACTTTGAAAGCACTTTTCTCAGTTTTATTGCATTGCCTATAAAGAAACGAGAATCGACAAGTCAGAATACAAAAATAGCAGCTGTTCCAAAGATACAAAAAAATCATTTTTGAGTTCTGTTAAGTAGAAAAAAGAAATGTTATTTCCTATCAACAAATGGTTCAGTTTTTACCTAGACTATACAAAGGATACAGTAAATGTAATTAAAAAATAAATATTGAAGTATTTAAGATGCACACTCCTCGAAGTTTACTTTCACATAAAATTACATGCCGGAAAAATCTAATATTTTTCATTCGGAGCTCTATATCTTAAGAACTACCTACGACACTGAAAAAAACCTAATAGAATTTCATTTAAAGTAGAGTAAATTTGCTAAAATAAGAAAGAGCTCTTTTTTTGTTCAATAGTTACTTTGATATAATTTTTTAAAAAGTAACATTTCATAGCGAAATAACGAAAATCAGTTAATTTATTTATACTTAAGACATACAGATGGCTATTAGCTCTAAAATTAAAGCTATTTTCGTGTACTATAAAGTGTTTTATAATATTTACCATCCTAGGCATTGTAGTTTCCATGATATTTGCCAAAATAAATTTACAAAATGATGATGTATAGTTTTTTGGACAAAATATTTGATTAATGAAAAACTATATTACAGAAACCATTAGACGACAAATGTATTGTAAAATGGTCTCTAACGCTTATCTCCTTAGAAATAGTAGTTTTCACAATATTTGCCAAAATAAATCCACAAAGTGTTGATTTCTTCGGAGAAAACATTTCATTTATGAAAAGCTATATCACAGGAACCATGAGATGTTTGCCAGCGCTCAAATTAAAGCTAGTTAAATGTAATACACAGTAGTTTAAAGCGTTTATGGAAGTAAAAGCATTAGTTTTTATGATATTTGTCAAAATAAATTCACAAAATGTTGATGTTTCAATGTTTTGAAAAAATCGTTGGTTTGTAAAACATTATATCTTAAGAACCCTTAGTCGTGTAGATATGTGTTAAAACTCAAATTAAAGATATTTAAATGTACTATGAAGTAGTCCATAATTAGTATTTCTGTAGGCGAATTTGTTTTCATGAAATTTGTCGAAATAAATTCACTAAATGTAAATTTCTCAATACTAATTATGTCGTTTTTCACTTTCAGGCGCTTTTTAAATATTGCTCGATTTAACTTTCTTAAAGTCTCCTCTTCCCGTTTCAAGCAAATACTTCAAAAGTTATATAGAACCGTCGCTCCCCGGGGGTCTTAGCATGTATATCGAACAACCTACTCGCTATAATAGTCTGTTTAAAAAAGTCAGATAAGTAAGGCTACCATGTTTGTTATATGATAAACTATAATTCAGGAACTATAAGATTAACAAATGTGTATTAAAACAAATATTTTAGAGAATTTATTCTACTTTAGATAATGTTCTATAAAGGGTTTTAGTGTAGTTAGTTTTAAGAATATGGAGCTCTAAATGAAAATTGAGCATACATTTCAGGTTTGTCTGGAATAAAATAAACTTCCGGGGGCGTGCACCTTAACTACTTTAATATATATTTTTTAATGACATTTACTGTATTCATGGTATTGGCACGGTAAAGCTGAACCATTTACTGAAAGGAAATAACACAATTGTTTTTTTATTTAACAAAACTCAAAAATGATTTTGTATATCTTCGGAACATCTGCCATTTTTGCAGGTGATCTGACTGACAGACTCTCATTTCTTTATTAGCAATGCAATAAAGATTCAAAAAAGTCCTATCAAAGTTTTCATCAGATAATGTCGATTTTTTTGCAAAGCCCCTCGGACAATTAAGCCCACCATATTACTCCCATATTTCTTGCAATGCAAATGTTTAACGTATGGAATTGCCGTTTTAATACTTAAGTTTAACCATTTCAAATATATAGTAACTTATCTCGATAAATGCCGAATAATTATTGACTCACCTGTTTCATCCGCACCATTAGAAAATCAAACACGGTTGCTGTTTCCCAAGCTCCCAAGATTGATTTTCTGGTCTTATGGTCAGATATTGAGTTGCTGCTCTCCGTCCTTCCTTTTCTCTCTTCTACTCACTCCTGAAGGGACTATTGTCTTTTAACTTTTTATTATTGATAGATTTTTCAAAGTAAACCATAATGGTTCCTATACATCCCTCTATTCTCAGTCCGGTGTTCCTCAAGGTAGTAGTATCCTTGGTCCCATCCTCTACACCGTCTATAGAGCTGACATTCCAACCAATCATAACACTATCCTCTCCACGTATGCCGAGAACACATGTGTGCTCGCTGTTAATAATAACCCATTAATTGTATCCCAAAATCTCCAATCCCATATCACAGCCCTCGAAGATTGGTGTCGTAATTGGAGGATTAAGATAAATTTCAACAAATCCCATCAAATCACCTTTACCCTTCGTCGCAAACCTACTGACTGCCCTACAGTTTCATTTAATGATGTTACTCTAACCTTACGCCTGTCGAACAGATCCGCTACCTTGGACTACATTTGGACAAGTGATTAACCTGGAATCCTCTGATTAACCTGGAACTGCACGTCGATTTCGACTATTACAGCACTTACTAGACAAACGGTCTAAACTTCCAACACATTACAAAAGACTGATCTAGATGACTGTAATAAGGCCAATCTGGACATATGGAGTTGAACTTTGGGGCTCCACTAAACCTTCGAATTCCTCTCGTATCAATCCTTACAATCCTAAATCCTCAATGCTCCTTACTTTGTCACAAATAAAATCAAATATAAAGACCTTAATGTTACCTATGTAACCGATCTAGCCCGAACCGGATATCACTCCTTCCATTATAAACTCTCTAACCACTCAAACCCCCTAGTTTCTAATCTTGCATCCTCTTCCATTCCTGAAAATCCTCCGAGGCGCCTGAAAAGAAGATGGCCACGAGACCAGCTAATGTAAAATGTCATTAGAGAGCTACCAATGGTTAGTTTCTCTACACGCCTGTAACACTTCGATTTAATTTAGATCAGATTTACTAAATGTATTATAATGTACAGTTGTAAATAGCAATAAATAAATATTAAAAAAAAAAACTTTTTATTAAGTGGCGCAATTTCTGAAAGCAATTGTGAACACTAACACCTAAACAACCTTGGAATAAGTTGTTTCATTAGATGAAAAATGACCATAATGAGGCACTGTTTGGTCAGCTAGTAATTCTATCGATCATATGGATCGTGGGGACCACTGGGCACTGTTACTCAACACTGTTGATGAATATTGTTTTATATACTACCACCGCCGAAACCATTCTACATTGCTCTTAAAAAATATCACGAATCGGTTCAAATAAAAAGCAGTTATCGCAATGATTATTTTTAGGAAATTAATTTGTCAATCATGATGGGAACGAGCTGCCGCGGATATTTTGAGATTGAGAGCACGTAGAGGGCGAGCTAGGAACTATGCAAATGAGAGCTAATGCAACAATAGTTACCTTGAGACCATTAGCATATTCAAATTAAGCAGGTTGATTACTTCATTTAACTTGAGTCCTATCCGCTGCTCGGCCAAGCTTGGCATTTAGTCGCTTATCTACGCTTGAGGCAGTGTTGAGATTCAATACGCTTAATTGACAACCAATATTTGTTAATTAGGTCCAATAATTACTTCAGCATGACCTAAAGTAAGCACATGCATATTCAAATATCCACGTTTTTAAATTCCATATGTAATTAACTGAATAACATCCGAAATTATGTGGAAAAAGATAAGGAACTATAACTGCAAATAAAACTGATTTTACATAATTTCTTCGATTTGATGGCTGGGTTAAAGCATTCAATTATAATTTATGGTAGGGAATTAATTATATTTCCATCAATCTACTATAACGATACGTGTTTGTTGACTTTAGATATAAAATCAGAAGACGACTGGGGGGAGGAGGGGGAAGTGCGGTCAGTGAGGAACGCAAATAAATAACACTTATTTTATTAGTGCCAACGAATCTGCCAGAATTTCAGGTTGATTAAAAAGTAAGTAAAAGCAGAATTACCAGAAAATGAGAAGCAAATAATGTATATACATAAGTTGTATTGGAAGAAAATGTATTGTTCAATTATTATAAGAAAATAAAAGCACTATGAGAATTTAGTAATATTAAGTTATGAAAGAGGGGAGAAAAATGTAATAATAAAATATAGTTAGTAACTAAAATATAGTTAGTAAATTTATGTAAAAAATTATACCTATTTAAAATTAAAATGTTGACTGAAGTGAGAAAGAAAACATTTATTTAATTAATCAAATTTGTAATTAAACTAAGAGAATTAGAGCGTAAAGTTATATAGGCATAAGTAATACAACTGAAAATAATTTAATGTTCACCTGGTGAAGGCCTGAAATTGCGGCCGAAAACATAGCACTAATAAAATGAGTTTTATTTAAAGGAATAATAGGAAATTATAGTTTATTTACTATTTGAGTTATTATGAATGCACCTGGACCATCTTCTTAAAATTATTTAAACACGGTCAATCGACGATCTTCCAAAGACGTTTTTATTTTTATTTTTTTTGTGATCTTGCCGAGAACCTCCTCATGCGAGCTATCATAATATTCAGAGTAAGTAGAAGAAGTGGTTCAAATCAAGAGAGGAGGAGGGCAAGCCATAATCTATTGGGTTGTTACCTTTCAGTACTAAAAAATCGTTACGAGCATTCGGACTTGAACACATTTCCTGGAATACTTCCACTGATATCACTTTTCAATTGGAGCGTTCTGGAGCACATTGTAAACAGAGCCTTTTACCGCATACAGGAAGGTCACAGTCGATAAAGGCAATCCCGACATGGAAATACATGAGAGAGCCTACATATATATATAAGCACAGACACCTGCCCAGATGGGAGGGTCCCACAACTAATAATGTAGGAGTGGCGACTTCTCTTTCACCTGCCAAATCGCCATCTTTAATAGGTTCGACACCTAGCTAGCCAATTAGCGTTAGATGTCGGTATTTGGAAATTTTTGTGTCCACCTGTTTCCGAGATGGGGAGGGGGCTAGCTCACGCGTTTTCTAATTTTTAACAATAAATATATAGCCTTTTCCAAAAATTATATAGTTAGTACATATAATTATAAATCTCATTGAAATGATCTTTGATATTTTACATTAATTCAAAGAATTAGCAGGAATGAAATGAAAAAATATCTATATATATATCTTCTCATTATTTTAAAGATGAAAAATTCTGCCTTCATGTTTAATGGGTAAAGGAACTGCGTAGTATCCATATCAAATAAAAAACAAAAGTCACTGAGTCTTGAGAAAATGAACTGCACCTCAGATTAATTTAGAAAAGCATTTTACATATTTTAACCTTACAATATACTATAAGGTTAATATATATAAATACACGTATATAACATACACGTATATATTTAAAATAATTATGCTGGGTATAAATTAGATAAGTTATTTTACCTAGCAGGATTGTGGCAAATGAGATGGGCGTACAAGGTAGCCCAATAAAGCCCAAATAAGCTCCGAATCGACAGGTAAACGTCCGAGGGGTAGACCGAAAAGTAGATGTAAAGATTGCGTTATTTTTGATTTGGTAGATTTGGGCTTGGTGGGGCGTCTCTGGAAAGGTACGTAGAGAACGATTGGTATTGGCAACAAACCTTAGGGTTCGCAAAGGCTTTATAATTATAATTATAAACAAGCTTTGGTGTTAGACCACAGTGGAGGAAGACTGAAAAGAATCTAAATGAGAGAGCTACTTCAATATTCTGACTAGTCCAAGAAGAGATATTGTGGGATTCTTTCCTCCATACCTCTTTCACGTATTTTTAAAATAAATTCAGATTCTTTTAGACTGATAATCAGAAATCCATTGCTAGGTATGGTACTATATTACAAAAACAATAAATGACAAATAAAAACAAAAATGACTTTTTAGAAATAAAACTGTGTCGTAGAACTTTCTTTATTGAACCTTAAATATTTTTGAAGTTTTATTATTTTATTAAGGAAAAAGTGGGTATGAGATGGCTTAGGAGAGGAGATTGGATAGCTGACTACAGTCGGCAGGTTCAGTTGTATCAATTCACCTACGTAGGCAAATAGAATAAAAAATATTAGCAAGTAAAACTTGTAGCAAAAACTAATCAAATTTAATAATAAAACCTAAAAATAAATGTAATTAAAAGACTAATCAAATGTCAGTTCTATAATTATTTGCAATGATGTCACTGGGTTGTTTATATTACAAACTTTCGACATGAAGAATATGTTTGTTATTTATGCACTGCTTTAATTAATACCAACTGCATTAACAGAGATAACAAGCACGTGTATGAATCCAAACATTTAGAAAAGCATTAATAAACCAAAAGTAAACAAAACAAGCGTCGTTAAGAGCCAATAAAATTAATATACACAAATATCCTTTGTATATCTATCTAATTTGTAAGTTTTAAAATAGAGCAAAACGAATTATTTAATATTTAGTGCGTCCTTACTATTTAAAAGTAGCAATAAAACACCAAAAAATATTTGAGAACTTAAAATTTGTAGGAAGAATTTATAAAATATGCCACACTAGCAAAATTAATTTTATTACATACTATTGAAGACATGAGTGGATTATCGCTTTATTACAAATTTCCAATTTTGCTAAGTTAATATTCGGAATCCGAGAGTGATTCCGACCAAATCACCTTTCGCAACCGTTTGTCTAGTAACAGTAATTCCTTACAAAAGTACTGCATTCCTAACCCTCCATGGGTTATAGTGGTACAGATATAATGATATAATATATATTTAGAATAACAAAGTTGCTGATTGATATATAGTAAACAATATTTTTTGAATATATATGTTAATTCTGGCGTAAATTTTCATCTTTTTAGGGAAAAAAAGCTTTTAAAAAAGGAGTACTGACCGCATTCACAACAATCAAACATTTTGGGAATTAAGTAAAAATATTATATATAAATAAATGAATTATGCAATTTTCTCTCAGTTAAAAACATCAAAAGGTTGTTATATTCCTCAAGGAATTGACTTTAAAATTAGATTTTTTTAATTTATTTTATTGCTTTTCGTGAATAGTGGCCCAGCTAATATAACATCTCGTACAATAGGGTAACATCTCGAACAATGTTTAATTTGAGATATACATGTAATATTAGCAATAAAGGTAAAATATATAAAGTAAAACACAGAATCATAAAATATAAGTTAAAATAATATTTTGGGATATTTGTACTGTATACGTAGATCATACCTTAATTGCTAAGATTTAATACGTACCTAAAAATAAACACTGTCGATCTAGGACAGCGACATTTTCATTGTAAATTCGAAAAATAACACAGAAATTACAATAAAAATTTACTGTGACAAAAGTAAAAAAGATCATAAATAATTAAAGTAAACGTTTTTGTAGTATGATTGTTATATATCAAATCAAATCTTGAATTTTTTTTGAGGTAAAGAATGATTTTTTGAGAATGCAACATTAGGCTTTTCTTCTATGAATCCATAATTTGTTTCTATAAATATGAGTTTATATAAAACTACGAATTGACGTGAAATTTATATACTGTGTACGTACTCTACTGATATAGGTGTTTCATAAATTGATCTTTTTTGCTGGCCAGTACAATTATTACAGTAAAAACCGAAATTAATTCCTTTATTTGTAGCCTTTACATAGTTTTCAATGAATCATAGGACAGAACTATCTATCTCTTTCCTCCACATCCCGCTTAGACTCTTTGCCATACGTAACATGTTAGGTCTATTGATTTTAACTAAAAAATCGTAAAGTTCAAGTCCAAATATGTAACTATTTACGAAAAAACTGCATCGAACTTGTCGAAAATTTATCACTATTCAAGAAAAAAACAACAACTTATTTTATGCCATAATTCAAGAAGATTTAATACAATTCAATAGCTAACACATCCTTTCTTCGATTGAAAATTTAAAAAAATAGAGATGTGGCGCTCTCGTTATTAATCAAGAAATACAAAAAAATAGTTTGCATACACTCAAAATTGTCCGCGACTTAAGACTAGAACAACCGATAGTGGTATAATCTAACAAACAAAAAATTGATTTATCTTATATTTCCCCTTTTTCATTAAACTAATTACTTTATAATCAATGTTATACCCCTTTGTACCTCTGTTCATTTTTTTATATTTTATTTTCTTCATTCTATCCATTCTTTTAATTTTACAGTATGTATAGTATTTTATCTACCTATCAATCTATATATATTGTTATATTTTCCATTATTATGTATATTATCATTTGATGCCTTTAGATATTTAGTATTTTCTAACATTATCTTAATTTATTATTTTTTATTTTATTCTTATTGCCTTTATTTTACGTATTTAGTGAGATCATTATTTTTATATTTCTCTTTTATTTGTTATTATTTCTGTTTTCATTATATGTCTCATTATATTTTATTTATTTATATTTTAAAGCAAAGTAATTTATTTACTATAAGAGTTACTTGGCCGCACCTGGAACACCTTCCTTTATAATAACAAAAACATAGTTAAGAAAAAGTCTGAAACATTACTGATACCTTTACTAATCTTGGCGAAATCGAGAAAGAGAGACATGCAAAAAAAGAGAGAGTTTATCGCTGGGTTGCTTGCATCCGAATATTATCAGCGGATTCCATCTCGTGGCCACCGTTCAATTGGACTCCCATTCTTTCTAGGCAGGAGAAATGAAGATACTTCTTAAGGACGCATTTTTCTTCAAGCAAAATGCCCTAAATTAAGGGGCTGCTCTAAAGGACGAATTCGGAGAATTCCGGTAAATGGTCCAATATAAAGATTCAATTGCTTCAAAAGCCACCTGTGTAATAGACATTTTGCAACCAATTGAGTTTTTGCTCCGACAATTGCCACCGACTGAGGTGAAGCCGGCGCCAGGGACCGGCACCGCCTCCAAATTGTTTGGTTCCCAAAAATAAAAGAACTGCTAAAGTACTATTGCCCAGCCTTACTTTCCGGTAATTTTAACCAGAGAGGAGAAAGAAATTTATTCAATCATGCTGCCCAAATACATCGGGTTGCTACATTACACAGCATACTGATCAATCCGTGATCGGACATATATAAATTTATAAATTACATTTTTTTGATATGATACGATATAATAGAAATATAAATAATATTCTTTATTTATTCTGGGATTGATCCCTTAGAGTAATATATAGGCGTCAAAATTAGGCTTATATTTACGTGTTTATTGTCTATGAGCCTTCTTTAACCTTTCATTGCATCTTGAAGTAAATACTTAGTTATAAATTACTTATAAATCATATAAGGTCAGAATTCATTAAAAATAACTAAAACAGGAGTTCCCAAACACAATATGAAACTTTGGTGAACTTTTTTATGCTTAATTCAACTATCTTTAAAAAAATTATGTGTAAATAGTTGACCGTAGAAGGTGGTCGGGAGGTGCGTTCAGAAAAAAAGAAAAAAAACCCGAATAAAAAGAAAATTATTTATTCGTGCCGACGTTTCGACCTCAGTATCAGGTCTTCATCAGAGCTATAAAACCAAAAAGAGGTAACTACCATGATTCAGAGAAACATAAAATTGAAAAGAAGTAATAAACTCACAAATTTGGAAGTATACTATTTTTTATTATTCAATTCATTGCTATCAATTGAACTATAAAAAATAGTTGATTAATAGCAATAGGATTAGACAGTAACAGATTGATAACAATGAAAGATGAAATATAATATTATAATAAAAGTACTTTAAATACTATATGAATAACAGTGTATATATATATATATTTTATTTTTTGTTTATTTGTTTTTTTCTGACCATCTTCTCCACTAAAAAAAAAAATAATTTCCCTTTTTTTCAATGGTTAATTTGTGCTGGACGTGTTTGATATAGATTACAAAATTTACTACCCAAATAGAACATTTCAATCATGTTTTCTATGGAATGTTGAAATAACTACGAGTTAATGAAAATTAATTATTAGCAGGTAGGTTGTATATGGCTACTCCTAAAATACATTTTTATAGTATAAATAATATTCACAACCCGTTTTCATTGTGTAGTTATATTCTCATAATTTACAAGAAAAAGAAGAAAACATTTTTTGAAAAAGGTTATAACATAGGCAGGGGGAGAAGAGGCAATTGGTTGTGGCACGCGTAATATAAAAAGGGTTACTTGTTAACTATGGTATTGTCACCCTAGAATAATAATTTATCTAATGAAATATAAGAAAACATATGCTCATTATTTTTCTTATTGACAACTATTGATATTCATCTTAAAAAGTAACCTCATATACCTTATACAATAAAAAGCATTGGCAAGATTAGTGATGAGAAATCGTTGCGTTCCATCATGATAAAGAACTTTTACCAAGAATGAAGCAAAACTATGCTCAAATGGCCATGAAATATATTTGTATTCTGTTAACAAAATATATTGGAGAGCTACAAACGAAATCACTAAAGATATTTGCAAATATCCAAAATATCGAAAGATTATGGGGATTAGCTAAATGGAGAAATAAAAGAAGAAGAGGAATAAATCAGAATTTGCTAGCATCTTATTTAGCAGAATTCATATGGTGCACTCAACTTAGAGCAGAAGATACGTTTTTTCAAATTTTAATAGTTATAACAGATTTTTGGTTAAAAATTAAACATAAGCACGTGTATTTTTATCATTTTATTTTAAGTAATGCATTTTATTTTTATAAGAATTAGTGATACTATAATTAACAAGTACCTAAAAAGGTCGCCGAAGGTATCGTAAATTCAAGTTTTCTGATTTTCTTAACTGCTTTAGTGTCAGTTATCGGACTAATAAAATTTCATTTTGTGTTAAGAAGAATAGATTGCCAGAGGATAAGGTAAAGATACCGAGCACTATCTGTGGACAATAGGAACGATAAAGTGAAGAAAGAAGATCCCCGATGGACATTGCGGAGACAGTGGTGCATTACAGCATTCTTTTGTATTGTCGGCAACTATCTCCTTCTTATCTGAGGCGACAATGGGTCACGCAGCATCTGCCACGCTCGTGAGAGCTCCATAACGTCACAACTCTGCTCTATCTCTCCCAACAAAAATGGAAACAATAATTTATAGTGATAAAGGAGGCATTCCAATAGTACGCACTTGGAAACAATCTAGTCAACTTCAAAGATCTTTTCAGCTTCTAATGTAGGAGCCCGATGCGTAAAACCCATCCTATAAAATATTCATATGCAAATAATTTTAAAGATTAGTTTCTATCGTACTTGAGACGGAAATGCAATTCAGGCGGTCCGAAGACTGTTACTGCCTCACAGAGAGGAGAAAGGCTTTATTCAAAAATTGGATTGCTACACACAGCATACAAGGACTAGTTGGACAATTGCTCATCATTCTTATATTACATAGGCATAGGCAGTAAATATAAAAGTACATAATATGTATGTTTTTGTTCTTATCATTTTACTTATCTAACCATTTTCTTTTTCTATATTTTCATTTGTTTTTCTATTATCACATATATCTGTCTATACATCTAATTCTCACTCAGCATAACTAATGAAAATTCTAAGTATGGAAAAAATAAATATACATAAAAATCCTATACGGCCATGCTCAATTATATTCTATTAAAATATAAAACTAAAAATGCTCAACATACATGCATATAAAAAAATAAATACGTTTAAATATGGGCTAATAAATATAAAAGGTAATAAACATAAAATTTTAAAGAGTAATATATATAAAATTATAAAAATATATATATATATAATCAGTGACATATAGGAGACATCACTATTGTCATCTATTACCATGCTTGTGATGGTTTTTAATTATTATATTTTGCATTTTTTTAGAGAGCATCAAATTCTGAGTCGAATGAGTTTCTTAACAATTTGGTCGAAAACCACCTGGGGCCTGTTTCATAATAAAGTAAAAACTAACACTATTAGTCTTGTTGATTTATCTTAATTCAATTACACTGACTTGTACAATAGTAACTTGTACTTTAGTATTTTTTAATTCCTATAATATCACTAATAATCATCTCTATCATGAAAAAAAAAGTATTAGTATTATTACCACATTAGTTTCTACACTTGTACTATGAACTAATACTATTAGCTTTCATTATGAAACGGGGCCCTGCTCTCGTTGATTTTAGCACTTATTGGTGGAAATGGCAAAGAAAAGTCAGAAAAATTGTATACTCGTTTTTATTAAACCCTATACATAAACATTCAAAAAATCTCTCTAATCGGAAAAAATCTATTGAGCAGTTCATGAGGTATTAGTAAAATGAAAGAAGGTATTAGTATTTGATATGATAGTATTAGTAAATGAAAAGGAAGTTTTAGCTCTTTTTCCATTTAGCATACTTATACATAGTAAAATCGTCTGATATCCTGGAAAAAGCTTGTCATTCTCAATTTTCCCGTATACGAAAGTAAGGCGCACATTTCGCCCCGTATGCGAAGGGGCTAAATGTAGAGGACTTCCGCATCCGCATTTCCGTGCGTTTTTCCTGTTTTATCATATA
>NW_027115660.1:335381-355697 GCF_000696795.3 Halyomorpha halys | reverse complement strand
ACATACATACACACACAATTATATGATAAAAAAGTAAATATCAAAATAATTTAAACTTATGGATAATTCTGTAGCTTGGTAGAAATTCTACTAGGACTAACCTATTAGTGGCGGAAATGACAGTCCCATGCAACCACAAACTGCAGCACCAATCATCTTGCCAAGTACCACAAGGCTGAGGTTGTGGGACCTTCGGGCGGCGTGACCGCAATCTACCCAGATATCATAACAATTTTCTCCATAATAAAATAATTCGATAAATATATTTACAGGTTTAGGTAATTTTTCATTCGGTCTCAGCTATCACGCAATGGAACATTAGCAATGAAGATATTTAAATAAGAATAAAACTGAAAGAAAGAAAAGGTAACTACAACCAATTAGAAATTATTCTTTATATTTCGGTCTTATTTAAAAATTTTGGAAATTTATTTCAATAGTAAAAAAAAAAGTACCTCTTGGTCAGTATAGTCTAGACATACCCATAGAATTAGAAAGGCTAAAAATAAAGAACTAACAAACTGATTTCATTAACCAATATCGTCTAAACTCTTTCTTATAACGAAATTTCCGAATACTACTACCGAAGAAAACTCTACATTAATTTTATTTTAATTTCAAGGATCAAATTTGGTTTTGTGTTGAATCCCATTACGACCGTTCAGTCTTTAGCTCATTTTTCCATATTAAAGGCAATGGAAACAAAAACACTTTTTTTTTTTATAATATTAACCATTTGCAAAATATATCCCGAACTGAAGCCCCTGTTTGGCGGCCATATTCATCCAGTATTTTCTTTTAACCGTCATTCACTAATGCCGGCATTTTTTTACACTGTCTGTCGAAATGATATGGTCTATATTAAAACAACGTAACTTAACTTTAATTTTTAGTGAAATTTTGGCATATGATATAAAATTTTGTCAACACAATTTGTCTTTATTTATAATTTTTTAATTTTGTTTTCCTTTATGAAATTAAAAAAAAAAAAATCACATAAAAGTAAGCGAATGACTGTAAAAACAAAATTATTATCAGTTATAATATTATTATTATTTTCAAGTATTTACTTTTACATATAATTAATATGTCTTCAATGAATGGTATTGTTCGAAACATGTTCCAATTTGGAGGGGATTGAAAAAAGCAAAATCATCACTACACTCACAATCAGATAAATTGTCTGTACATATTTCTTTTTCATTATTATTTTTAGACATATTTTATTATTTTATTCTTATTAAAATTGCGTCGGAAAATTAGCAATAATACAACTGAAATAAATATCCGAATACCCAAGTTCTTAAACTATGAATAAAATTATTGTAGATTGACCAAGTGTAATTAATAAAAGGAAGACAGGTAAGTATAATTTAAAATTCATAACTCACAGCAGACTGAATCTGAATTGGACGTCTCAATGGCTTGGAGAAACCACCACCCCAGAATATATATTAACGATACCTGAAATATAAAAAATATTATTATAGTTTGATTTATAAATACTTATTGCAATGATTAATAAATAAAAATTAAGAAATTTTTATCATTCAACTGGGGGAGCGTCCCAACCTAAGTACGGTATTAAACAACTTCGAAAAATGGCAGCAAAGTACAATGAACTTAAGAATTATTAAACCATCTGTCTTTAATTGATAAAACCTACAACACTCAAGAGTGACACATGAGTTAGTACCTTATGACGAAAGGAACACCACTGAAATGTATATCTTGTGGGGTATCTTTAACAGTTCTGCATATGCTGGCAGAGTTATGAATGGAAGACGCCTTCAGTAATGAATGAGAGGGTATGAGAGAATGTCTTGCATCAGCCTGAGCTTCAGTCTTCGTGTAGCTCTTCTGTCCTTACAAACTCATAAAAAGATAAATAGAATAACGATCTAGTTCTTTATAATACTACTATGCTCATTTATATTTCTGTATCAATGCTTATGTTTTGTTTATAGTAACAATCAATATTTTTAATATTTCTTTATCCATAGATATAAAAATATCTCTACAATACATTACCATATATTCCTTGCAATTTAATATGGAATTTATAGGTAACACAATTCCCACCCAACGTGTGACTGGCGCATATCTTCAATCAAACAGTTTAAGGGAAAGAAAAAAGGGGGAGTGTATAATAATTTGAAAATTCGAATAATTAGGAAACTATTTCAAGATGTGAAAATTGTGGTAAAACGTTATTGAAACAGGTTATTATACACAAGATTATCTATGAACGATATTTAGAGAGGTCAGTTTTAGAAAAATATTTAGGAATAAATGGTTAAATTTATAGAATATATCAATAGCCTTCGCAAGTTGAGAAATTTTAGTGAACTATTACACATTTCCCAAACTACAGACGGACTTTGTAGACGGCCCTTCGAATGTCTGTTTTGGACAAGCAGTTGTGTTATATCCACAATTTTGTACTCAGTATTTTTTTACAGATAAATACTTGTGCTCTCTCAGTTTTATTAATTACAGAATTTCAAATAATTTTAGCGATTTATTTAACATAGCAAAAATATACATTATGTGTCTAGGTTATTAAGTAAACGAGTGTCTGACAAAAAATCTATAACGTCAGTTGAATTTATAGGTAATGTTATAGAACATTTCTATGAATTTTAATCTTCTACAATCTACTTTGCTCTTAATTACCTTTCCCTTCATTTTGCCTGTCTTTATTATGTTCCTTTTTATAATGAAACAGAGTAAATCGAAAATAACAGTCGACACGCCAACCAAAGTTTGCCTCTGAAGCACATATGCGTATGGATACATTCGATTGTTACCTCCATTGTTGATCAAACATTTGTAGGTAATTTGGATATATGTAAAGTGGTAGACGTGTAAATCTGACTTTAGATTTTAACCTTTAACTCCCAGTAAGTCGTAGATCTCAATTTGAATTATAATAACCAGTTTTTGTTGATACACGTTTATTTCAAGAACCTATGGATGTTTATTCTTGACAAAGAAAAGTATCGAGCAGGTCAGAATATTATTTTGAGTTTATAGTTTACATTCATATATTATTTATAATATATGATATATGTAATAGAAAGATGGAAGTTAAGAAGAATGGAATAACATCATCATAATTGTTTTTCTCTGAAAGCTTAGAGAAAAAATACAAATAAAAGGTGTGGAAACTAAAAGAACTCGCTGACGGTAGGATAACAAATGGGTAAGCAAACAGCAGGTGGGGCGATAATTTAACGAGCTTAGGAACAATGGAAGCTCAGGTAGCCTGGATTGCTTTCGAAGAACACAGGAGTCCACTCCAGAGAAAGGTCTATCTTAGTCAACAAGAGTTTAGACCATCCATCTACCTACATCACACGGTCGGTAAGATTCACGCTTGATCCGAAAAAGGTATACAAATTTTTGCATAATCTCAGTGTGGAACACCTCCTTCAAAAACACACAAAATTATCATTTATGAATGTCCCTTTCATTAATAACATGCTGGAATTTAATTTGATTACTTTAAACTTTACTGAATGGAGGATATCATAGGGTTAGATGAGCATGTGATTAGTATTTTTGCGAAGATGATGTTTTTTTATGCAATATCGTTGTGCCTGAATCTGATAATCGCTTCAGTATTGATAAAACTGTTTTCGATTTTGTGAGCACTTGGAGAAAAAATACACCCACACATAACACCCAAATCCAAAACATTCTGACCCAACCCAATGCTCCTACGTACATATTTGTCTACCCCTTAGGCGGCAACTTAAGATATATATCACTGCTGTTCTTTCACAAGAATAGTAAATTGAAAATCATTAATAGAAACCAATAACAAACCATAAACTCGAGCAGGGCTATCTACATACATTCCATATGTTAAAAAAAATAAAAATGTCACATCATATTTAACAATATGAAAGAAACAAAAAGTACACATCCTATTGAGAAGATAAATATTCAGCACTAACTATAAGATTTTGGGTTATATAAATAAATAACAGTTTAAGGTCCAATCGTAAGGTAACTTACAGAAATTCATAGAAATAATTTGAGCTAATTTAGTTTGGGTTCAGCGTGTATCGTCGTATTCGGTTCTCTTGATACGCGGGACAGTTTGATAAAAAAAAAAAATCCTCCAATGCCGTTCCATCACAAGCTGGAAAAAAGCTTCTATGGATCCAAAATATATTTGTGTGGAACTACACTAAGATAAATTGCATATTTACCTAGAAGTGTTAATTAGGCAAACCCAATTATATTGCAAAGTGAACCGGTTGTTAATGTCCAGCTTCAGTAGCTTTGAAAATCATTAACAAGTACTTTTATTAACGAGGACAATGTCGCTTTAAAGCAAAATCCTCTCGCCGACGTATCTACCCCTCAGAAAATCTCGTCATAGGTTTAATTATCCACGAACATTACCTACATTTTTTTTTTAACCGCACCCATACCATCTTCCTTTTATATTATATAATATATTTTTAATTTTTTAAAAAAATACTGTTATAGTAATTAAAATGGATTTGTGTGAAACAATTTTGAAATTGTTGATAATTTTATGTAGATTTTAAGCATTGATTTGAAAATGTCATCGTCCATTTTGAGATAATTATCTAATATCTAAAATCTATCTAACAGTTTTCTAATACGTATTTTTATTAATTAAGAGATAGCAAAAAATAAACCTCACAAAGTATTCATTATGAAACATCATCAAATTGATAACCAAAGGATGGCAAAAGTTTTAAGGATAGTTTTAATTCTTGGAAACTGTTATAAATAGATATATAACCCTTAGATAAGGCAGATTGTTAAATGTGAAGCCGAATATTAAATAAAATAGAAGACAGGAAGGAGGGGGGGGGAGTCCAGCAGGTCCTGATGAAGACTGACGAGGGACCCTTACTATCCCCTACCCATAACCATAATGCTAGGCTATTAGCGACCAATGAAGTCATTATGTTAATGGCTTCGGGGGAGGTCTTCTGAGCAGATGTCAAAGAATCTCAAGCAAGTTTCTACCTTGGAAAGTATTAGGAAACCAACTTCTATCTATAATAATAGGCGCCGTCTGTGAGCATGATGGCTCATCCAGGATTTGTGCATAATAAAAGGCATCCAAACGAACAAAAACAAACCAATTATAATAATATCAATAATCCAGATTATTAAGCTATCAATTACTATTTAAAGTGTCAAATACTGACATCCCAATCATTCATCAATTTTTTTTTTAAACTTTTTTTTAGATTGATATAAAACCATTTACATTTTAAAAAACACATTTGAATTTTAATGCGTTCTGTGTCTTATCAATCGAACGTTTTTAGTAGAAAGATATAAAAATATTAGAACACTTTCACAAAATTATTGTTCCCTTAGACATGTATATAAAAACATAGTAAAGAGAAGAATTATGAAAATAAAATTTTGAAACAAGGTTTTCAACGGAAATACACTTTTTAAGGTACACTGAGCCCAATGAATCAAGTCTCGTAACATGTACATGTTTAGCTCAAAACCAAAACGTCATTCGAAACAGAAACTACGTATTTAAGGAAGGTATATGTCTGGGATGTTGTACAGCAATTTTTGGGTTTATCTCTTGACTGGCCCTCATCTAGCCAAAGCTTAGAATGAGTTCTCGAGGACGTTATAAACTCAAGACCGTCCGTGCGCGGCGAGGAACCACATCCTGGTCTGCTCTTATTAATTACGTCGGATCTGGACCAGAAGGTCGAAAAACATTCCTGGTGGAGTTCGCATTATTTATTTTACCCCAGACTCGGGTTAAGCTAACGCTGGACCTGCCTTAACCTTTACAAATCACAACCGAATCTCTTCATCAACAAATCACGAAATGAGATGAAGCCTGTGACTGAATTATTTCCTAATGAATATAACTAAATGGATGGAACATAGTTGAGTAATAAATGATGAGGGAATGAACAGGTAGCTAATGATACCATAAATCAAGCAAAGCAAACAGGTGCATCTTGGCTACCCCTACCTGCCCTTTTTAGTTTTAGAATTTTTTTTTATTGTGAAGCAAAAAAACAGGCCTTCCCGTTATTCGTAGAGGTAGCGCACGTTCCCATATTGCCTAACCGATAGAGGCGTAGGAGATTTGGCAGTGTAAACGTGGGGATAAACCAACTGTGAAATAACATGCCTACAATAAAGGAAAAAAATCCATTGGTGAAGTAAAACCTAAAAACTTTTCTTTTTTATTTATTTAGGAAAGTACATCCCATAAGGTTCAATCCAACGACAACATATATCGGTCAGTGCCAAAATAACAAACATAAATGAGATTTGAGTTAGTTACACTTCAATATTAGGGCTCTGTGAAGACTACTACTATTTATAAGCAAGAACAGCACAATATAAATTAATTTCTAGCAATAAAACTAATAATTCAATTAACAAAATACAAAAATTAAAATTAAAATAAAGTAAAATTAAAAAAAAGTAATTTAATTCACCTATGAAGTGAATAATAATGATAAGAATTTACAATTTATATATTAATACTAATGAGTTAATAAATTCATAATATATATAGAGTAAACTTGAAGAATATAATATCTATTATACTACATGCTATAACATACACAATATGTAACATGATATATTATATAAAGAAGAAAGGATTATTAAAACTAAAGAGTAGCTAAAGAATACAACAAAACTAAAGAATACGAATACGATAAAAATAATTATCTAAATATATCTAAATAAATAATATATAATAAAAATAAACAAAGAAATCAATAGACGAGGGCTGAGGAGCCTCAGAAATACTTAAACAAAAAATACAAAGAAATATAAACAGTCACAATCAAAAAAATAGTTATAGGTTACTTTCTCACTTTTATCTGTTGAACAATACAAAAATAAAATAAAAAATGAATAAATAAAAAAGAGAAAAGAAAACGATGTAAAAATAATTAAGAATGATATAATAGTCTACATACATATTTACAATTATATTAATTTACAATTTTATGGGGTCTGAATGGATAGGAAATGTTTGAACAGGCGGGATTTAAAGGTAGGGAGGGTATTGGAGCGACGGATGTTGGAAGGGATGGAGTTCCATAAGGATGAGGCTCGGATAATGAACGATCTAACGAAAGCAGCGGTTCGGTGGGCTCTTGTGTATAAATCCGTGAACGACCGTGAAGACCGTAAACAGGTATTGCGGGAACGTATGGAGGATTTGAATTGAAGGAGCTCGTAGATGTATGATGGACGGCGGGATTGGATGACTTGGAAGATGAAGGAAGCCAGGAAATACTTACGACGGTACGAAGGATAAAGCCACTTCAACTCTGCATAAACACGGGAAACAGAGGCGTCCCTTGGGATCCCGAAGATGTATTGTACACAGCAATTAATCAAACGTTTCAATTTCGCCTCGAGATCCCTAGAGATGCCCCCATATACTGTACAGCAATAGTCAAAGTGGGGAAATATAAGAGAAGTGACCAGGAGCCTATGAGTTTCAAATGGAAATAGGTGGCGGAGGTAATTTAAACGTTTTAAAGTTGAAAAGGTACGGCGGAAGATATTGGATACATGGGTTTTTCAGGAAAGTGTTTGATCAAAGGTTATTCCCAGGTTTTTTATGGTGGGGTAAAATTTGATGGGACTATCATGTAGGAACAGAGTTGGAATATTAGGAACAGTTTTAAGGAGATGATTGGAGCCTATTAAGATTGCCTTCGTCTTCTTCGCATTTAGCTTCAACTTGTTAGCTCTTGCCCATTCGCAAATCCCATCCAAATCTTCTTGAAGTTTCTCTGTGGCTGGTAATAGGTCAGAAGGCGGAAAGGACAGGAATATTTGGAAATCATCTGCATAGATGTGGTATTGGGAGTGATGGATCAGGAGGGGAAGGTCATTAATGTAAATAGTAAACAGGAGTAGGAGATAGAGAAGAGCCTTGAGGAACACCACAGGAAAGGTGGAGGGTTTTAGATGGAGGTTCATCTGGGACGACTACATACTGAGACTGTTTTGAGGATTGAACAGGTATGGAACCACATAGTTTAAAGTAGGTTTTACAAATCTCTTGTTATAGGATGGTTCAATAGCATAATTTTTTTTTCAAATATTTTTTAAATATCTGTTTTCTCTTCTGACTAAATTACTATTCATTAATTTTAGGATAATTTTGTAAAAGTAAAATAGCTTAGTTTGTAAAGTGCCAACAATTTTGAAATTTAATGAACTTGTAAGAATCACAAGTAGTTTCACTATCATTTTTTTTATTTTTCGAATTTTAGATGATACTAATGATGAAACGAATAATCCCAAATTTTGAGATAGGGATCTAATAATTTTTTTAACACACACTGTATATGAAATATTTTTATAACACTTATCCGAAAGAATAAGAGAAGAGACTGTAATCTGACACTTGTCCTTTCGACAAATCCAAAACTCTGACCCTCAATAAAGCAAAATTAATAGAAAAAAACAAGAAATGATTAATGGAAATATTAAATTAACCTCAGATTCATGGGCCTTATTCTGAGTTATCATCATACGTCATGAATTTACTTAGATTTCAGGAGAAAAAAGTCAATTATTTCACGTATAGTTAGCAGTTAAAATTGATAATGGCCAAGTTTGGGGAATAAATAATGGCAACTGTTTAAAGACGTTTAAAAAAAATTCATTTGAAGCTCCTTATCTTAGAAACTACCTACAACACTTAACTGCAAATTTAATAAAACAACAGCTAAAATAGAATAATTTTTCTAAAATGTTAGCCCTAATAGAGCTAATAGAGCGTTCAAGAGTGCTCATATTGTAGTAAACTCTACTTTAAATGATGCTCTGTTAGGTTTGCAAGAGTTGTGGGTAGTTTTAAAGAAATAGTGTTCTTAAAGAAAAATAAATTTTTTTTAACGTTTTGAAACAACTGTCATTTTTTATTTCCTATATCTATACTTGGCTGACTCATGAATTTTGACTAGTAATTATATACAGTTTTCATAGAATTAATCAAAAATTTTGATGAAATAACTGACTTTTTTCCACCAGGCTCTTGAACTATTGCGCTCATTAAGATCCGACAGGTGCCTGGTCCCACAGAGATCATACTATTTGCTTATTATTAAATGAATTTGGCCAGTAACATTAGGCTCAATAATATTCAGACGACAGTGCAGTACATTGTGTATAGCCGAGACGGGCCAGTCCGTGCCTGCTTATCTCCCCATCTTTCTTTAACTCGTCGCTTTTTGTCCTTTCAGGCACAGCCCCATCTTTTTTATGACCCTTGGCCTCAAAGCCCGCGCCGGGCCTCAGTCCTCCACGGGTCCAATACCGTACAGTTCAGGGTGGTGTGGTATTAATTTGGGTTTAAGCTTTTCATTCATCTTTCATCTAGTACCAAATTCGTAGCTACAAAACACTGGAATAAATGGAAGAGGATAATCATTCAGTGACTTTCAAAGGAGAAGGTGGAAGGGACGCTGTGAGTGCTTCATTGATATCGTGCGTATACTTTTCTCTTTCAGACAAATATCGAAATAATACCAAAGCTTTCTGTTTATTAGGAATCGAAAGAGGCATTGTTTAACCTCTGTGAAGTTGGCCCATTCTTCCTCTAAATATTTGAACATATTGTAAGAGTTCTGGTAGCCCTCCTAAGACTTTGTTCTCGATTATTTATAGTAAAAAAAATGGATAACTTTTTGAACTCTTAGAGGGTCATCAGAACTCCCAAAAACGAAAAAGAAAATTCTAAAAAGTTTACCGAAAATTTTTGTCCTGAAATGTGGTGAAAATTAAAGAATCTACGAGTTCTGGTAGCCCCCCTATGAGTTGTAAAAAATATCCAAATTAAATGAATGCACCACTAAGAGTTCTAACAATTATCCTTTATAATCAAAGTTCACAAGTTGTTAATTAGGCAGTGATTGATGGCGATTACATTCCAACTACAGTTCGCACCTCTTTTTTTTATTACTATACGGCTGTAATACATGATGAATTGTTAATAAATGCCAAGAATACATTTGTACAATAATACATGTATTACAGCGATACATGATGAACTGAGGTCAATAATACTTTTGATTTGATTCCTTATATTTATAAAATAGCATTATTACACATACTCATAGCGACTAAATTTTAATCAATTAATAGCAAATAGAAATAGTAATTTAATGAGGGATTTTTTTTTTCTGTTGGTCTATAGACCGCCTCCGGTTTTCCGGATGGTTTTCCAGTTCTTACGCGGGGTCAGTATCCTTCTTGATCCTGTTCACTTATCTGCCGACCTCCCTCTTGGTCAGGTTCCTATGAATGAGGCGTTCATGGTTAGGAAGAGAGGGCCTGTAGGGTGACTTCTTGCCACAAGTCCACTGTAAGCTCTTAGCTTTCATATAAAGAAACACTCACGCGCGTTTGATTGCTGCATCTCTGAAATTAATTCTTACTACCTCTTTCTTCTACAGATCTCTAATTAATTGTCCCATTCAGGGCGCACTATCACCCTGAGTACTATATTATCCATATGCGAGACTATTTTAGATTTTTACATTTATACATTGTATATTTAAAATTTTTACTATTTATATTGTGGATCGTAATTTGTATCTTACATCTTTTAGAGGAGGAAAAATTGTATTTAAATATGTATGAAAATAATGAAAAAAAAACTAAATAATAATAACAAATAAAAAAATATATATAAGGAGTAAAATACATAGAAGCAAAACAAATATTACTATTATATACTTCAAATTAATTATACTATACGTATTTTTTATACGTAAAACAATGGTAACGTAAATTTTTTCAATAGTGTTTCTCTCTCATTCTTACAAGTATGTACCGATAGCTGTACAATAGAAAATAGTTTTTATATAATAGCTTGAATAGTGAAGCTTTTATAAGCTTTAACTTTTTATAAGTATTTATTATACTATCATTTTAATAAAAATTTTGGCTTAATGCCGTTCAAAGATTTTTCCTTAATTGTTTTTATTGATATAATAAAATAAAATAGACAAAGTTCATAGTTTAAAGATGAATAAGAAAGTAACCATATTAGCCCGAAGGAATAAGACTGAGGCATGATGATTAAGACACAGATCCCGATAAATTATGGTGGCTGAGGCTCCAGCCCTAAGCTTTTTATGAGCAGTATCTTCTGGATAATGGATTATTTATAGTTTTAGCTCAACTTCCTATATTTTTTTACTAGCTATTATATTTGGTTTTCATCAATTATTAATGACTTCAAGGATTTATCATCGCTCATAATACTTAGGATCTTACCTTTGGGGAATATAGAATAAAAAAGATCCTTATTTACTATTATGAATACATTAAAACCTTATGGGATCTGGAGGTATAATAGGATTCATAGACCAATTAGTTTAGCATCGGTCGAGGATCGATTCCAATATTATCTTAGATTCTTTTATCAAGTACTCCAAGGAATATTATTTGTTAAAAAAATTTACGAGATAAGGTTATTTATTCATATATCTTAGAATGGTTTATCAAGTTTCTGTATCAAAATTTAAAAATTCGATACTACAAAACATCTCAAAATTGGATGATTTATCCAGTGACTCATTTTTTAGGAGCCAAAAAATTTATATACGTTTTTAGCAACTTAAGAAACTCTTAAGTCGGAAAATTGAGTTCGCCTTTGATTCATTTTGAAAGATAAAAAAAAAAAAGAGATAACTTTAACACGACCTTATCAATCTACACTAAACTTAGCAGTGGTTTAGGTCTCTATAAACTTCGCCAAACTTAGCAGTAATTTAGGTCTCTATAAACTACACCAAAGGGCACAAACCGGATGTAATGGTCAAGGAATAAAAATCAAAAATCCTTCAAATAAATCAAGGTGAAATTTTTCTTATTTTTAATTTCTTTGAAAAATGGTATTTCAAGGTTTCAGACGAGGCTAAAAACAATTATAATTTGCTTTTTCTTTAAAAAAAAAAATAGTTGAAATTACTGAAACCCTCATCTTGTTTTTCTATATTGTTTTAGTTTGTAAAAAATCACTTATTATAATAAGTAATAACCATAAGAATGGATATACTTTCTAAGCTACGGGCCAAAAATACATAATTTACTTTATTACTTTTTTTTAACCGAAAAAATCGGTCAGCCGATTTCTTCCCGCGAAAATCCTGTTTACAGAAAGATTCAGGAAAAAAGTCCCATCACTATAGATTAACGGATTAATATTGATTTTTATATACGAGAGGGGCTTGAAAAGTTCTCGGAATCACCGCTAGATGTCAGTGCTAGAGCAACTAGTTTCCCGCGCAATAATCACACATCCTTTGTGAGTGAACACGTGGCGTGAGGGGTAATGACACTTTGTTGTTGTTTTATGTGTAGTGATTTGTGACAATGGAAAAAACTGAGATTCGAGCACTGATAAAGTACTTTATAAAGAAAGGTATGAAAGTAAATGAAATTCATGCAGACATGCAGAACACACTAGGGAACTCTGTTCCTTCATATTCAACTGTTGCCAAGTGGACCAGCGAGTTTAAATTTGGTCGGGTTTGCTTAAATGATGATCTGCGCAGTGCCCATTCGGTCAAAGTGCAAAAAGGTCGCTGGAGGACCGTCGACTGAAAGTGCGTGAGATTGCTGAAGCTGTAAGGATGTCATCTGAATGGTTATATCATATTTTGACCGAAGAATTGTGGATGAAAAAAGTATCCGCAAGATGTGTTCCACGGCTCTGGATCTGGATGATAAACGCACCACATTGGAAATGTCCGAACAAAATCTGGCCCGTTTTCAACGTAACCAACAAGATTTTTGTGACTATAGATGAATCTTGGGGCCAATACTATACAGCAGAGACAAAACAGCAGTCAAAGCAGTGGAAACAGGTTGAGTAACCACTACCAAAGAAAGCAAAAGCAGTACGTTCGGCCGGAAAGGTTTTTTTTTTTTTTTTTTTTTTTTTAATAATTTATTTATTGATATTTACAACTGTATACACATATATACAACAAGTAAATTTGCTGTAGGTGACATAGCAACATAATAAAAACATGTGGAGAATCTACCCACTGGTAGAACTCCAATAACATTTCTAGAGAAGAAGATCTCGAGGCCATCTTCTTTTCAGATGCCTAGAGGGATTATTAGGTAATGAAGGAGAAGCCAGGTTAGAAACAAGTGGATTTGGGTGGTTGAGAAGTTTATTATGGAAGGAACGGTATCTGGTTCTGGACAAATCGGCAACATATGGAATATTGAGGTCCTGATGGCTGACTTGATTTGTGACAAAGTAAGGAGCATTAAGGATTTTACGAAGGATTTTGGACTGTAAGGATTGGATTCTGGAGGAATTTGATGGTTTAGTGGAGCCCCAAAGCTCAACTCCGTATGTCCAGATAGGCCTGATTATAGTCATGTAGATCAGTCTTTTGTAATTGGCAATTTAGATCGTTTGTCTAGTAAATGTTGCAATAGTCGGAATCTACGAGCAGTTTCTTGTCTTTTTAGTCTTGTATGAGGATTCCATGTCAGTCGTTTATAGAGATGTAGTCCTAAGTAACGGATCTGTTCGACAGGAATAAGTGGTGGAGTGGCCGGAAAGGTTACGGCCTCATTTTTCTGGGATGCAAAATCCATTCTGCTGATTGATTATCTTCCTATTGGTCAAACCATTACGGGAAAATACCACACAAACCTCCTAGACCAACTACAAGAAAAGATATGCGAAAAAAAGGCCAGGTTTGGCAAGGAAAAAGTAATTTTTCATCAAGACGACGCCTGCCAGCAAACAAGTGATGGCAAATGGCCATGGCAAAACTTCATTAACTGAGGTACAAATTGTTCCCACATCCACCTTATTCACTTGATTTGGCACCATCAGACTTTCATCTCATCCCCAAACTGAAAATTTTCCTAGGTGGAAGGAGATTTCCTACAATGGAAGAACTGACAGCCGAATTGGAGAGGTATTTTCCAGGCCTGGAGGAATCTCATTTTCGAGATGGGATCAAGGCATTGGAACATCGCTGGACCAAATGCATTAGTCTGCAGAGAGATGTTGAAAAATAAAAGTAGTTCCACCGAGGTAAGACACTTCTTTCTAGTACATTCCGAGAACAAACCACCCTCGTATTAGATGAAGTGACAAGACAGTAACTATGGTAGCATAAATGCTAACAGCTAACTTCACGGTATCATAATACGGTTGTATTAACGCAGGAATTGAATAAAATGTAGAGGAGTTATGAACAATTGTATGATAGACGAAGATATAAATAATCGTCACGGGAATAAAAAAAAAAAAACCAATCCTCTAAATAAATTAAGGTGAAAAATTTCTAATTTTTGATTTTTATATATTAGATGAATCTGTAACCATGGAAATATCTTCATTATCTTTATCACATTACTTGACAGAGGTATATCTCTGGTAATTGAAAATATTATATAGAAACACGTAATAAATTTAAGAAATTGAATTGATTCATTGATAAGTCATCGATTTATTTATAATTTAAATAATTGATAAGTTGATGGTATATTACGGTCCTGAACTTCAGAAGAATGTAGCTCGATTATTAAACATGAACCTATACCTTAGCCAAATTTTGATTCCCTACCTCAAGATTGGTAGTAGATTGGAGGGGAAACACGATTGCTCATACTCCCGAATAGCCTATAATTATACACCGGTAGGATACGTTTAATAAACTCCTATCTGGGAGACATTGGCTACCAACAACATCCCCTAGGCCCGGTAATTTCCCCGAAACAGCTGTAAATATGGAAATGAAGGAATGCGGTAGGTGGTCTCTTAGGCAGTGTTAATGACGGCAGCTACTGATTAGCATTGCCCCGGGTCAGCCACTCACGGGTGGTCTACCATCCCCTTTCCTCCATAATAATAATACCATAACTTGTGGTAATAATACTTATATAACATAACGAGAAATAATCTATTGTATGATGAAAAATAAATGAAATTTTGTTGCAAATTTTATTTTATAATGTAATAACTCATTAGAAATTATTGTATTTTTTTATTATCTATGCCATGATGATCCACAGACAACTGAGCATATGATCATAACTTGCATCGCATTTCAAGCTTCATGTGCCAGTACAATGAGAACCTTGGGAATCTAAGGCCTCAGGGGAGGAGTTCATTACGTTGGTAAATAAAGATAATTAGATTTATTTTTTATTAATATAGTTGTTTGAGAGTGGTTTAGTTTCTTTTTAAAACAATTTTGATCTCTTTTCTCTCAACTTTATTCTTTTTTAACATCCGACGTTTCGACCTCTCAGGTCATTCTCAAGGATTCCTTATTCTGTCTTCATTCCTTTTTTTTCCTTAAAATTCCTTATTGCCGGCTAATTGCCTTTGTCCCAATAATTTCTTCTATTAAACTATTTCCTAAATTTAAACCTTTCAATAACTACTTTTATGTTCATTAACAAGCCCCAATTGAAACACAGAAACCTTTCCTTCACAGAAAGGTTTCTGTGTTTCAATTGGGGCTTGTTAATGAACATAAAAGTAGTTATTGAAAGGTTTAAATTTAGGAAATAGTTTAATAGAAGAAATTATTGGGACAAAGGCAATTAGCCGGCAGTAATGAATTTTAAGGAAAAAAAAGGAATGAAGACAGAATAAGGAATCTTTGAGAATGACCTGAGAGGTCTAAACGTCGGATGTTAAAAAAGAATAAAGTTGAGAGAAAAGAGATCAAAATTGTTTTAAAAAGAAAATAAAGATAATGTTTACAGATCAAACACTAAAGAATTTTCGATTCGTTTTGTGGACCTTCAAAAGGCCTTCGACAAAGTGAGAAGAGATGAGATAGAGCAGGCACTGTCAGAAACAGGCATCGATCGCGGGACAACCTCGGCAGTGATGAGGCTTCATAATAAAACCAAGAATGTGGTTAAAACAAGGAACCACATATCACAGGAATTCGAGACAAAATCATTTGTACATTGACAGGCATTCGTCAAGGTTCTTACTTAAATCCGATGCTCTTCATAGTAGTCCTAGAGAAAGCGATAAAGAAAGCTAAACTACGAATGTGACAGTTTCAGTTAGGACACAGGAAGATTTCGCGGAAGACCTGTTCTTACTGGCTACCAACGACCGAGACCTCCGATACAACATAAATATTCTTCAAGAGGAAATTGCCACGATAAACATGAAAACTAACCCGGAAAAGACCAAATGTATGAGGATAGGGAAGAAACGGCGGAGAATAATGATAGTGATCAGAAGGAACGGAGAAAAACTAGATCAGGTCGATAATTTCAAATATGTAGGTGTTCATTTCAACGAAAGCGGCTACATTGATGAGGAAGTTTCTCAGAGTATCGGAGCAGCTGGAAGAGCATTTCGTTTACTTCGAGGGAGTTTCCTGGGTAAAAAGGCGGTGACGAGAAAAACTAAAATGGTGATATATAAATCGTGGACCCTCACATCGAATCATAATAGTCGGATCTAATCCATGAAGATGCGTTATCTTCGTAAGGTAGAAGGAAGGACACGACGAGATAGAGTACGGAACAGCACCATACTACCATACGGATTACCTTTAGAGTTAAACCGGCTGAGAGCATCCCAGAGGACCACAACCTAAGGTGGTTCGAAAATCTCCTTAGGATCAGGGAAGAACTGCCAGGAAGACGTATGAGACTCGCGTGGAGGGAAGAAGATCAAGATGAAGACCGCGCATTTCCTGGGAGGAAAGTATTAAGGAGGCGGTGTATGGACTGGAGTAGGAGAAGAGAGGTGGCCCAAGAACGAGACATCTGGTCCAGACTTTATAAATCGTACCCCCACACTGCGCAAGCGGTAAAGGGATAACATGATTATGATGATGATATTTGAAGATCAAAAAGTTCATAGGAAATTATTGAAAATTAAAGGACGAGCCTACCATAATCTAGGCTATAGAAATAGATAAGGAGGACTGTTGGGGAGAGGAATGCCCGAAAATGAAGCCCGCTCTTACAAAAGAACAGAATAAATGAACAATAAATGATCGGACAATTTGTATTTGTGCTATCGATACGTTGGACTGAGGTGATCATCAACTTAAAACTTGAAAGGAACTTCAACGTGACGTCTCTCTTAAACTACTAAGAAAACCAGACTGATCCCAACTCTTAATGGACTCGTATCAGAATAATTAGTCTTTTTTCTAGCGAATATTTTGAGATATGCCTTTTCTGACTAGAATCAGACCCCTTAGTGAGCAGATAAGCATCGATACAGCATATGGATTCACCAGAGCTTACATGGCAGTATCTTATAAGGAAGGCAGGTTCTAGCAGGAAGAGTACCTTTCGATCTTCTCTTGCAGGTAAACATCTTCAGTTGCAAGATGATGAGGAAGATCTCCGTGTGAGAATCAATGTAGACTTTCACAGATAAAAGAGGATTCGTGAATGCAATGGCCGTGGTAGATGAGCACAAAAGGAGCTACCCTAAGCCGATATTTCCATATTGCTGGTTACGAATCTATAGATAAGTCATAGGGGATTACTGGATCTCAAAGGATCTACTGATTTACTTGTTTCGGTACTCACTGTTAAGAAGGAATGCGTAACTTATACAAAAATCCCAAAAAAGGCTTCTCTGAGGAAATATTTTCCCATCGTCGATTCACAGTTGGTAGCAACTTGAATCGTACGAGATTGCTTTCACTTTGCTACGTCTTGGCCTTGGATCTTCTAAGGAAAGTTGAACATGGAAAAAATGTCATAATCTATACCACAGTTACTGTGTTTCATCTGAAACTGCTGAAATTATGTAAGATACACAGAGGGACAACTGCCGAGGAAAACTGGGCTCCACGAACTATCTGAGAGAGATTTTCCATAGATAATAACAAAAGAAAAATTCCCCACCCTTAGAGGAAGAAAATTAGAGGCACAACTTTTACCTAAGGGATAGGGGGTTAATACTCTTTCAAGGAGGTCACTGGAAAGAGAATGGACAAATGTGGATGCTAGCTTATGGTAACATATAGAGAAAATTTAATCGTTAGTCTCTCAACTAAAATCCACATAATCATAGTATCGGTGTAAGACAAAATCAGATCGATCAATTTATACTGATCGAAATTAAATCCCAAGTCTCAATCGGCTATTAATATTGTTGCCACGATGGAACTGATAAAGTATTTATTGTTAGGGATGCAGGAAGGTGCAGGAATCTGAGCACTATAATAAATTTAAATCACTTCAATGATTCATATTTAAAATAATGACAGTACAGGTGTACAAAATGTAGCTAATTTGTACCGAGGAGACAAGTAGGACATGTAGGACTTACAGAAGATGATTTTGGCACCCAGAACCTGGAAGAGTGTTATTACTGAATAAAGAGTACGTGAGGAGGTAATGACTGGGAAGGGACCACCCAAGTCATAGCGCGGGGGGTCTGTCTTTCATCTGACCGCGGTCTGCCTTCTATAGTAGCCCTTCTCTATCATATCGATATTTATTATAGTTGCTACTCTATAAATATAACTGCTTTATCTCACTGCTGTAATTATATTAGAAAGACTCATCTTTTAAGAGAAATTACCATAAATCTCAGTGATAATTTATAACAATAAAAAAGAACATTTTTTCTAAACATAATGTTTCCAAGGATAATACATAAATTTAAATATCAGCCAATTTTAATGTGGATATTTGATATGAAATAAATATTTGGGCACCTCTAATCACCCTCATTCATCATTTGATTGAATGAGTTAAAAATGCAGTTAAGATTGTGTTCTAGGCCGAACAGTATCTTAACTATAAGATACATCTCAACTATAACGGTATCTTAAATATAAAAGTAAAGATAAATTTCAGTCTAAATTTCCTCCTTTCCACAGGAACATCGCGCTTGCGCAAGTACGTAGATGTGTTATTTGGATTGGCTGGAATAAGTTCGCATAAATTTGTGGTTTTTGGCCCGTTGGTTGTCGGTTTTTGGGCACAAATCAAAGACGCTGCATCTACACGTTTATGTTCATTTAGCCTTGTTTTAGAACTGCCAACAAATAAATATTTGTGCTCTATGTGTTCAAATTATTACAGAATTTCCCCAATCTTCGGATTCAATAATCAAATAAATTTTAAGATTGTATATTTTGAAATTCTTATATTTCGATTGAAAAATCGATTCTGTGTAAATACTTTGTTTTGAATCTTGTTGCTTAGTAGTATATATTTTACTAAACACAGCACAAATATAAGTTTATAAACACATTGTTTGGGTAATTAAATAACCAAGTATTTGATAAAAAAAATTAGAATGAAATTTGTATTTATAGGTTATACAGGAGGTGTTTTCATTCATTTCACATGATAGGTGAAATATTTTGTTCCTTATTATAATAAAAAACAATAAATGGAACGTATGTTCTTCCACTATTTTCGCACACACATACGCAAAAGCATTTTCTTAAATTCCTTTACTGATTTGGCCTAAAGTTAGTGTTGTAAAAATGGTACATATAAATTTTATCGAATTCCATACCCTATTTTCGCTTACTCGTGCGAGAAAGTAATTTCTTAGTTACGTCTATAATTTAAAAATTTCCGTAGATTTTATTCACAAACGAAAAATATTTTACTTTAAAATATAGGTAATAATTAATTAAACAGAAATCTCTGAAAAAAATATATTACAAAAGCTGAATACATTACAAAGCATGGAATTCAATTTTCCGACTAATTAAAACTACCTCAATTTTAAGTTTTAAAAATCTATGCAAGCCACTATGTAGAAAGGAGTATTTAAAAATACTCTTCCTAGCATTCCCATTTTCCCCCTAAAATTTCATATACCATGTTTTCCACTTAGTTTTTCAGTTGTGTTTTTACATACGAATAAACAGTAAAAGAAAATAACTAAAAAGTTAAATCTACGCAGAAAAACATTTAAAAGTTTGGTAAATCAATACAAATTGATTTTTGTTTAATTTTCATTTAAAATAATATAATATTAAAAAAAAATAATCTGTACCGCTATAACCCATGAATGGTCAGGGGTGTAGTACTTCGTAAGGAAGTACTGTTGCTAGACCAACGGTTGTGGAATGAGGTGATTGATTAAAATCACTCGACCGCCAAATTTTTGCACAATATTAGTACCCGACTTCATGAGGCTGGACGGAACTCGAAGAGCTTCCGACCCACAGAGCTGACTTACAGCTACAGTGAAATAGAAACAATTATCTACGACAGCCGCATTCGAACCTGGGTCCTTGGAGTTAGTAGCACATTGCATACACGTAATAGTAATATAAATATATA
>NW_027115660.1:327297-335151 GCF_000696795.3 Halyomorpha halys | reverse complement strand
AGAATTAAAATATAAATAATAAAAATTTTAAATAAATAACAATATATACAAGTATATTAAGTAAATATATAATAATAATGTAGGCATAACGAACCCAAAGGTTCGAAGCTGATACGACCAATGGCTCTCTACATACACTCTTTCAGTGCCCTCCAAACCTAATTCTAATAAATCAGTTTTAAACCAATCCTCCCATCTACGTTTCTGTATACTCCTCGGACATTTACCCATCGGTTCAGAGATTATTAACATTTCAGGAATCCGCTCGTTACCTAGCTGAATTATTTACCGGGTGTAGTTCTCTCAATTCAGTGTAGTGGAGCCTTCTAAATTCTCCCGTTAATTCATGCTTTTTCGGTTCGAATATTCTACATAATACTTTATTTTCGAAAACCTTAAGGCGCTGTTCATCTGTTAGTGTAAGAAGCCACGTATCGCATCCATAAAGAACAGTGAGAAAGATAATAGTTTTGTAAATTATAATTTTGGGGGTTTTTGGATAGAAGGCGCAAGCTAAGCAGTTTCGAAATTGAAAAATAACTTGCTCAACCTTCAACCTCGCTTTATTTCCTCACCAATTTCGTTTATTCTAGTCACCGTAAAACCTAAATAATCAGACCTATCTACTGTGTACTATGTACGTACAAACGTAATATCTATATCAACGACATTACTCGCGTTTCTACTGCTAACCGCTCCTGTTTTATCCGCATTTATTTCAAGATCTATTTCCTTACTGGAGGTAATTAACGCTGTTGTATTTAGTTCTATAGTCTCCTTTTCCTCACCCAATATCGTCATAAGCATATTACATATGTAAAAGTAAATAAGGTATAAATAAGTAAGTAATAAATAATATAATACAATAATTTAAAAAAAAATGAAAATCGCACGTCGCAAAAAAGTCAGAATGAAGAGTTATCCAAAATAATAGCGGAAATCCAAGACAAATACACCAAACGTTCTGTATAACAAGCTTATTTAGAGACCTTTTCATAGCTACCCGTAATTCCAAGAATATTCATTACTTGTTCTCTTTTTTTTTTTTATGTAGAATACGACTTGTATATTGTTTTATTTCAAATTTGTTAATTTTAAACTATAGGTCAAATAAGTCAAAAAAATGACAAAATACATGTATGTAATATGATAAATTAAGTTTTATGCAACAAAAATTAAAATTTAGCTAAAAAAAGAGTTAAAGTGCAATTTTGAGCATTACAAAATTAGCATTATTTGAATTTATTTAACATCGTTCGAATTTCTGTAGAGGTTTGGAGGAATTTAGAGCTATGGAACAAAAGATGCAATTCCACAAAAATCCGTTGTCTATTTATAAGATAATAAAGAAATAGTTACCGTATTTATAAAATAAAGAGATATAAATGTAAAACATAAATAAAAAAGGATGAAATTAGAGAAGAAGCTACGCTGATTTATATACATGAAAGAAGTTTTTAAAATTAAATGGTAGTATTCTTGATGGAAGTGACTGTCACGTTAAGGGGCACAGTGTCGTGAGCACCATTATGAACATTATAAGACAGAGCCTTCGTAAAAGGCTCAGTTTCCTTGAGTGAACGACTAAGTTGGAAATAAAGACTCTGGTCCTAATAAAGCAACTCACAAGGTGCTACTTCAACAACGATGAAAAAACTATTGAAATTCTTATAAGGATGTATCTTGCGCCTTGAGAACCTATTTGTAACCACTTTCTTTTATGTATTTCTTAACTAAAACGGCAAGTCACGACTTGAGTTTTTTTTTTCAATTTATTTTAAAAGTTTAATCTTCACCATAGTAGGCCGTTTTTTGATCAACACACCTGGAACTCACCATCAGAACTACAACCCCTCTCAATAGCCGAGCGATCTAGACCATCAAAACAAATAGATTGAGCGAAGTAATATAATATATTGGATACCTTACACGTTTATACTTTCAATGAATATTATTCGGAAAAAAATTTTATACTACTTAAAATAATTAATTAATTAATTAACTATAAATATACAACAAGTAAATTTGCTGTAGGTGACATAGTGACATGGTAAAAACATGTGGAGAATCTACCCACTGATAGAACTCCAATAACATTTCTAGAGGAGAAGATCTCGAGGCCATCTTCTTTTCAGACGCCTAGGAGGATTATTAGGTAATGAAGGAGAAGCTATGTTAGAAACAAGTGGATTTGGGTGATAGAGAAGTTTATTATGGAAGGAACTGGTTCTGGCCAAATCGGCAACATATGGAACATTGATCAAGGGATGACATGATTTGCGACAAAGTAAGGAGCATTAAGGATTTTAGGAAGGATTTTGGAATGTAAGGATTGGATTCTGGAAGAATTTGATGGTTTAGTGGAGCCCCAAAGCTCAACTCCGTATGTCCAGATAGGCCTTATTATAGTCATGTAGATCAGTCTTTTGTAATGGATTGGCAATTAAGACCGTTTGTCTGTTGCAATAGTCGGAATCTACGAGCAGTTTCTTGTCTTTTTAGTCTTGTATGAGGATTCCATGTCAGTCGTTTGTCGAGATGTAGTCCTAAGTAACGGATCTGTTCGACAGGAATAATTGGGGTATTATTAAAGGATATTGTAGGGGAAGAGGTCATGGGTTTACGTAGAAGGGTAAATGTGATTTGGTGGGATTTATCGGAATTTATTTTAATCCTCCACTTTTGGCACCATTCTTCAAGGGTGATGTAGGATTGGATGGTTTGGGATAAAATGTAAGGATCATTGTTCACTAAGGAACAAATATAGTTCGATTTCTATAGTCAAAATTGTACGAAAATATCATGGTTTAGTATAAATTTCATAAAATACCCATGTAATAAAGTAATATCCTATATAATTCAAATTCGGCTTTATTATTCTCAATCAACAAATCATTAACCCTGAAATATAATTAACTTTGACCACTTACAAATAGTTGAAAAATTTTTTATGCTATTTCCTTCGGATTGCTTAATTAAAGGATCCATATATATTCAACCAGAGAGAATTAATCTGATTATTGGTATAAAGACATTCTGAGAATTACATCTTTTTTAAAAGTGGGTTTGTTGATCAAAAACCTAAGAATAACGTTTATTATTTTTATACGATTCAATAAATTATAAAATAGTTTTTAGAATTTAAATTCCGGTTATTGTCCATTGTTCATTACACTGCACAAAGGGTTAAAAAAGGAGTGATTACCGTAAATAATAAAATTCACCACAGGAAAATAAACAATACAAAAAGCTAACGAAACAAGAGATCAAGATGGGCAAAAGGACAGTGGAAGAGGGAAGAGAGTAGAGAAGGGAGGGGAGGACGAGTCACGCGCAGGCACGCGCAATGCCACCTGTGGATGCACGAGCTCAAAGCATATAATGGTAGAAAGTCACTTGCCTTAAGTTGTTAGCAGGTGTCCAAAGAGCTAAATATAAAATTTTCAAGTTTTGTATTATTAAAAAAAAATACAGCACAGAAAATCGTAGAAGAGAAAATTTGTTAGTATAAAAATAAATTATACTGGAAGATCGCTGAATGACCGTGTATAATAATAAATGGAAGATTGTCCGGATCCAGTCAAATAAAACTCAAATAGTGATAAACTATTTGAATTGAGCCAACGTTTCGCCCCACGTTGCAGGGCTTCGTCAGGGCTATTTTGACCAAAGTCAGAGTCTTTTTTACTATTCGAATTTTATTTGACCACACCCGGACTATCTACCATTAATTAAAAATAAATAAAATAAACTCAAGATAGAAATAGCGTGAAAGCTATACTAACCCAAGTACTTGGCAGATTTTTTTGTATTTCAATTTTTGTCCTAATACTAATAGTCCAAGAGCCCAAGAAGACAAAAAAGTCCGTTATTTCACCTTTATTTTCATTCAACTATGTATAATTGTTAGCCAAAATTGACGAGTCTACCGAGTACAGGTGTGGGGAATAAAAAATGGCAGCCACTTCTAAACCTTTTTTTTTCTTATTTATTTATTGACATTTACAACTGTATATAAAATACAACAAGCAAATTTGAAGTAAAATCATAATGATATGATACAGCATGTAGAAAAACTACCCAGTAGTAGAACTCATATTGTAAAATGTTTTTAGAGTTCTACTACTGGCCAGTTTTTCTTCAAGAAGAGATCACGAGGCCATCTTCTTTTCAGGCGTCTCGGAGGACTCCCAGGAAGGGAAGAGGAAGCGAGGTTAGAAACTAGTGGGTTTGGGTGGTTAGGGAGTTTATAATGGAAGGAATGATATCGGGTTCGGGATAAATCGGTTACATAAGGAACATTTAGGTCTTTATGGATGGGTTTATTAGTAACAAGATAGGAAGCATTGAGGATTCTACGAAGGATTTTGGATTTTGGATACGAGAGGTATTCGAAGGTTTGGTGGAGCCCCAAAGCTCAACTGCGTATGTACATATGGGCCTTATTTTTGTCATGTAGATCAGCCTTTTTAATGAGTAGGAAGTTTAGACCGTTTGTCTAGTAAGTGCTGTAATAGTCGGAATCTGCGTGCAGTTTCCTCTCTTTTCAGTCTCGTGTGAGGATTCCAGGTTAGTGAGGTGTAGTCCAAGATAACGAATCTGTTCTACAGAGGTAAGAGCCACATTATTAAAATATACTGTAGGGCAGTCGGCAGGTTTACGACGAAGAGTAAAAATGATTAGGTAGGATTTGTTGGGATTTATTTTTATCCTCCAATTACGACACCATTCTTCGAGGATTTGGGACTAGAGAGTTTGGAATGCAAAGGGTTATTATTAACTGTGAGCACACATGTGTCATCAGCATATGTGGTAAGGATAGTGTTATTTGTTGGGATGTCAGCTGTATAGACGGTGTAGAGGATGGGACCGAGGAATTCTACCTTGAGGAACACCAGCGGATTGAAAATAGAGGGATGAATTGGAACCATTGTGGTTTACATGGAATAATCTATTAGTAAGAAAGGAACGGATGATGAGAAAATATGTAGGAGGTAGGAATTTACGGAGTTTGTAAAGCAGTCCCGGCTTAAAAATCATTTTTCATTCAGAGTTTCATATCTTTAAAATTACCAACAAGTCTAGAAATCCTAAGAGACCATCATTTGAAGGAGAGTAAATTTCCTAAAATATGAGTCCTCATAGAGCTGCTTACGTTCAATAGTTTCCGAAATACAGTTTTTTATTTCAGAGAAAATAATTGTCACAAACTACTTTATAGTACATTAAAATAAGTAAAACGGCGACCATTTTTTATTCCCCCTAACTATCTATACTTGACAGACTCATCAATTTTCATTAGTAATTATGCATATTCTTCATTAAAGTAATAAAAAATTGGAGTGAAATACCTGACTTTTTTCTCCTCTAAGGCTTTTGTACTATAAGAAAACAATTGATTATGGTGTACAAAACAAGATGGAAATCGACAAATTAATTATTCATATATTATGAGAGATAGTTGACCGTGGATGATAAATGAGGAGAAGATGGTTGGGACCAACCATCTTCTCCTCAATTATTCATATATTTCAATTCATGTTTCTGATGTTGCTCTGGACTCAGCCTTGCATAGTAGGATGAAAGATTGGTTACTAATAAAGTTTTTTACTAGTTTAGTAACTTTTTTAACCGCCATCTAGTCCATCTTCCTATAATCATCTCATACGGTCAACCAATAATCTTCTGTAACACATTACATACTTCACATTTGGAAAGAATATTAAAATTGGGCAGGAACGGCGCTACAGGGGAGGCTGGGAGGATATATCACTTACTTTCCCTCACTAATAATTCAAAAATCTGAGAACCTATTTCACATCACGAAAAATTTCGTTAAACATCACGCAAAGAGGTTAGTATACATAAAATAGCTTATAAACCCTAATTAGAGAAGTCACTATTTTAAAAATGTTTAGGAAACGGGAAATTTTTAGAGGATACTGCCCAGACACACATGTAACCAGTGATTTTACAGATATATATGTAACCAGAAGTCTTGGGAGTATTTTCTGAAATTTTCCTAAACATTTTTAAAAAGCTAACCTCACTAAAAAGGTCTTTATATGGGAAAATGTACGCATACATATATAATTTTTATTTCATTAACATTACTATGTCAACAATTATCACACTACATCGGGGTATACGCTTATACAATTAATTTTCCTTTGCTACTTATAACTTACAACAATATTTTACATTTTGCCGAAAAATAAACTGAAAGAAAAGCAAAACGAAAGTCCCATACAACTTTTAAATTTTTTCGGAGGCCGTATAATTGCTTTTTTTGGAAAGTTACTTCTTTACTAATATCGTAGGTATACTATCTGAGTCGGGTGTCCTAGTGATGTTTAGAGACTTGATGGGTTTATAGACTTCCTGTGGAGAAATGTGTGTGAAATCAGTGTCAATCGGTGCTAGTCAGATATGGGCCAAAATTAGTTATAGTTAAAATTGATAAAATCCTTTTTTTTTTTCATTTTTTATCCGTAGACCTCCGGTAATTTGGAAAATCCAGTCAAAATTGTTGGGAAACATTAACTTTAACTCCTCCTGCTTCCCAATAAGCTGTAGGGACCTCCCTGTTTCATGGGTCTAAACTTGTAATCAAATGAGGGCAGGGCTGAACCGAGTACCACAGAGTAAATTCTCCTACAGCATTAGAACTAAAATTGAATGTCATTAAGGTGAAGTAATATTAAGTGAAGGAACTTACCACTGCAGGGGTTTCCAGGCCATTCACAAGACGTTTCAAGGATATTTCTGGGTAAACCTTCTAAGAGAATTAAGGATAAGTATTGAACCGGAGGACTAGGACGATTCAAGGATATGTCCCATTATGATCTTAAAATTAGAAAGGTCGGAATCAAGGACATACAGACTATAGTTCTGAGCTATTTGAATAGGCTCGATTCAGTGTCCATAGTGGCAATAAGTCCGTATTAAACAAGGTTCGGATTTGTACGCAAATGCATACTTCATTTGCGTGTTTTTTTTTAACCACTAATTAAAAATCTATACGAATCAGTGTACCCAGTAATTACGTAATTAACCAAGTTTCATTTTGCATATTTGACTATTAATGCATATATTTGCATATTTTGGACTATTCCACTGGAATAAAAAACAAAAATATAGAAATAATAAATTAAAATGTAAAAATGAAGACGATATTCCAGATTACAATTCTCTGTGTTACTTATTTGTATTTGTAATACAATAATATCGATGGCTTACTTTACAGTGGTGCTAAGTACATTTTCACTATCTTTACAAAAAATACAAAATAAAATATCTCTTATGGGAAAATTAATTGAAAAGTAATTTTCCTAAAAGAGCGAACTTTATTTGTATTTCTTGTAAAGCTAGCGTTATGATCGATTTTATATTTTACGTTTAGAGCTAAAGCCACCTCAGAAAATATATAAATAATTTATTCACCAATATTTCGTGATTATAGAACACTATATTAATAAATTAGGATCTAAAAACAAAAAATAAATAATTAAAAATGCATTAAAATCATTTAAACATTTATTTCGCACTAAATAAAATTAAATTTTAACATTATTTTTCTTCTAAAGAGCCAGTCCGGTTGAAGAAATAACCACTAAGGTTTTCGGAAGTAATTTCTTCAATATTTTGTAAATCAATATCCACGTTGATATAACGTCATTTTTTTTTTTTAAGTAATATTTCAACAGGTCTACAAAAAATACAATTTAGTGGAAATGTATTTAGTCTAAATTATATATATTAATTATAAAAATACTTAAAAGTAACTAAATATTTGGTAAAATAAGGTGTGACAGAGTGTTCGTATGTTTAGATCCAAAATAAATCACAACTGTT
>NW_027115660.1:318414-327247 GCF_000696795.3 Halyomorpha halys | reverse complement strand
TAATTATAAAAATACTTTAAAAGATAAAAAAAAAATAGATTTTATAGAATTTAATCTTGTAACGCATTTTAATGTAGAATGTTTTACTCACTAATTTATTTGAGTTTTATTAATATTTATTTTGTCTATCTTCTTGTATTAATAATTTCAAATACCTATTATTTTCATATTTTAAATAATGTCTCGAATTATGTTTCTAATCTATTTATATATAAATTTAATCTATGTATTTTCTGTTTCTCCATCTCCTTCCAACTATTAATATCTCCCGTTTCAAATTTAAAAAAATTTTTTTTTGCAAAATCATGTCAAAAATATAACAATTTACTAAAATGTATATTCTACTCTTAATAATTTAGTCAATACTATATTTCTATTCAATCAATATTGAAAATACTAAAAAGGATTTTGTGGAATTAGTCATCCTGTCAATTGAAAGGCTCAAGTACAATTAAAAACTAATTATTTAATAATTATAGGGACATGAAAATAGCTATCAGGATAGCGAAACGGAAAAACTTATTGGGCATGCGCCCCTCAAGTTATAGTCATATGTTGACTATAAATAAACTTGTGATAGAACAGATCTTTTCTTTAATGAGGTGTAGATAGTTGACCGTAGATTAATGATTGGAGAAGTTTGTCGGGGGGTGCGGTCAGCAAAGAACAACATAAATAAACAAAACCAGGCATAAAATAAATAAATATGGTTTTGTTTATTCATGTTCTTCTTTGCTGACCGCACCCCCCGACAAACTTCCCCAATCATAGATCTTTTCTTTATACGTTTTTTGTTATTCACTACTACTTTCTACGACTTTCTATATTAAATATTATTTTTTCTATAATTTTTGATTTGAAGTGGTATATTATTACTATTATTTTCGGAAATGTGTTTTGAACTGAAAAACATATTTTTTAACTTATCTATTTAAGTTAATGGTCAAATTCTTTAATAATTTATAATTGTCCATTTTATATTACTAATAAAAAGAAAAAAGTTAATTAATGAGAATATTACCCAGAGGTTTAGTAATAAAGAGTAGAGTACCGGAGAGAGACGCAGCTGGTCCCGACGGGTCACGAAGTTTACCGTCCTTTTGTTTTGTTTGCTCACAGCATCGGCTTCCCTTCCTCCACTCTCTTTAATTTACCATTATTTTGTCAACAATTCTTGTTTTTGTTTTCAACTGTTTTACCCTCGTTGGATGTGATGAGTGCCAAAATCTTTCGCGAAAGTATTGTATAATATTTGTCCATATGCACATTTAGTACAAGAGCCGGTAAGAATAAAAAATGCAGATATTTTTATCCCAATTTTTGATTAATTTAAAGAGGACTATAATATAATTACTATTCCGAAACTGATGAATCTGACAAGGTAGGGGGAATAAAAAACAGCGGCTGTTTCAAAATGAAAAAAAAAATTATTTTTCATTCGAAGCTCTACTACTTTAAAAATACCAACAAAGAAAGAAACAAACAAGAAACCAACAACAAGAAAACCTAAGATATCATTTAAAGTAAAGTAAATTTTCTAAAAAATGAGCCATAATAGAGCTATTTGCGTTCGATAGTTTCCGAGATACAGTATTTTAAAAAGCTACATTTCGTAACGAATATCAATAACAAACAATCAGTGAATTTTTTGAAAATTTGTCCAAACAACTATATATCAATTTATTCTAGCAAATATCAAGAAACCTACTACTCCTATGAAGATAAACTTCATGAACTACTTTATAGTACATTAAAATAGCTTTAGTTTGAGTGCTAATAGACTTCGGTACATCGAATGGTTTTTAAGGTATAGATTTCCAAAAATATATTCACCAACTAGTAATCTTTCAGTACATTTTTATGAAATGTTTCTTTTTAAAAGCTATGTCTCGAATAATATTGAACGTAAATAACTCTACTAGGGCTCATATTTTAGAATATTTATTTCACTTTAAAGAATGTTCTCTTGGGTTCTTTAGGGTTGTTGGTAATTTTAAAGATATAGAGCTCCGAATGAAAAATTAATTTTTTTTAAACGTTTTGAAACAGCAGCAATTTTTTATTTCCCCTACCTATACTTGGCAGACTCATCAATTTCGTCTAGTAATTATACATAGTTTTCATTAAAGTAATAAAAAATTGGGATGAAATAACAGCCTTTTTTCTCCTCCAAGCCTCTTGTACTAATTGCTTTTCTAAAAATCAGAGGAAAAATAGAGAAATGTTCCTATGTTAGATTTTTATTTCTCACGTATTGTTCATAAACGTTTCCGAGCTCTTCTATCTTCAGGATCAACTATAGCATCAGTTTCATCCGCCATTTGATTTTTTTCTTTCACTTACCTAGTATAGGAAAGGATTGATCGTGATAGATCTTCTCCAAAACGGCTCTGATGATTTTGATTAAACTCGGTGAATCAATGAACAATTAAATGTCCCTTAATATCAGATAGTTCTTATCCTCAGTGAAATAGTCAAACTGGAATTAAATGTCGAATTTTCAAGAAAACTTCCTCTAAAGTAATGACCCAATAGTTGTCACTTGGCAGTTTTAAATTAAAAACATAAAAGTCACAGCCGGCACAACGAGTTAATTTTGGTATGAGAAAAGATAAGCTCTCAAAGCATCATGACAAGTATTGGGTGAAGATCGAAGATGGTATAGTTTGTGTGTTGACAGAAAGGAACCATTTTGCTACTGATTTTGTTAGGGACTTGATGAAGTAAAATCAGTATTTATTATTATATAAATCCTCAAAGTGTTTAGGTTTGTAGCTTAGCTAAAATATTATTATATACAAAATAAGGTTTTTTTTAAAGAAAAAAATTTATCAGTCCCAAAAGTATTATAAAAGTTAGTGTGCACTGCATGACCAAAATAATCTTAGTTTTTCAAAAGTGGAAACCTGGTGTCTATTATTGGTGTCCTATTTATTTATTATTATTTTTTGTTGTAATTTTCACTGTAAACATGTATATTGACCATGCTGTGACGTGATCTTGTTTTGATTTTGTATACATTGTGGACCTACGGTGTCCACTATAGAAACAGTTCAATTTACGGCTGTATTTCTTGATTTATCTTCGCTGAGAGTAGCAATCTCATGGAATCCACAGTTTAACATTAATAGGGTATGTAAATGGATGAGAAAAAAGTTTAAAAAGATAGATCGTGTCTCCCACTTAAAAAGTACAAACAATGAAGAACAAACAATAATTTTGAGGATTACAATAGTTACTCCTTATTACTAAGGAAGATCTATTAGATAGTGTTGCAAGACTATCGGAATAAATAAAAAGAGAAAACGATTTTGTTAACGACAGATCTTGTCAATAATGGTATAAACGTTTTTTGGCAAGACATCCAATTATTCCAACTAAACCTTACTAAACTGGTTCTCAGAAGTTTTTGAATATTTGAAATAAGAAAGTCTGGGCAGTTTTCTCAATGGGCCATATAGGGTCTTCAATGCTGACGAGACTGCATTTTTCCTTAATGGTAAAAGATTTATGGTACTGATAGAGAAGGGGTCAAAAACAGTTTGCCAGTTTCTGTGCAAGGGCAGCTGGCCAACTTGGCCCACTTCTTGTGGTATTCAAACATGAAAGAATTCCGAATTAATGTACAGTATTCCAGAAGGATGCAGTTTGGGCAAATTAGAAAGTGGATGGATGACTGATGCTCTGCTTTACGAATACATTACCAATATCTTCCATTAGTCGTTAATGAGAAAAGAAAACGCTATTCCAGCGATGCTATAAAGAAGAAAAAAGAAGACGAAGAAGCAAGAAAGAAGAAAATTCCTGGTATTCTTCTGGGAATCAATGTGTCTTTAGGCTAAATCGTTCAACTATCAGATGGTTTCATTACGTCAATTATTACAGAGACACTTGGAATACAACGGGGTAGTTCATCAGCTTTAAAGAGATTTCCAAAAGGCTTACGATTCAATTGACCGCCAGAAGCTACATAATGTTCCGATTGAATAGGGAATACCAAAGAAGTTAGTAAATCTAGTACGAATGTGCATTCTGAGAAGTTCGAGGTTCGATCGGATTTGAAACAAGGGGATTTTCTGTCACCTTTATTTAATCTAGCACTAGAATACGTTATTAAAAATGTGATGTATATTTAATGAGGGATTTAAAAAATAAATAAAATCATTCGGACCAAAAAAGGATAAGTTAACCGGAGAATTTAGAAGGAATAGGGGACTGCACCCGATAAATAAAATTCAGGTTATACCATAACGGCGAATAAGATGGGCGTGTAAGGTTTTGGGAACTTAGTAACAAACGGATCCCTAAAATGTTAACAAACACTGAACTGACAGGTTGATTTCCGAAAAGTAGACCGAAACATAGATGGGAGAACTGCGTTAAAACTGATTTAGTAGATTTGGGTTGGTTGAGTTACTGGAAAGATCTATATAGAGAACAATAGATGGTATCGGCATCGAACTTTCGGATTCGCTAAGCCTTTATTATCATTATTCTGGGAATAGTTCTAATTACGTTAGTTTTCTCAAGGAAGATGACTTTCAACCGAGTAATTTTAATCGATTGTAATTTTTAGTGAATAAAAACATGAAAAGTCGGTCGACCACAAGTTTATCGAACAGTCAAAAATATTACTCAATTAGATTAAGGTGCTGGAAGTGTCCACAATAATCAATGACGAGCATTGAGAAAGAAGCTTAACTTTGGAGAAGAGACCTAAGCTTCGAAAACCTTTATGGTAAGAAAACCAACTGTGACTGTGAAATGTTGGCTAGAACTATAGAAAACGTCACCCTTAAGAAAATTAAAATCAGAAAGTTTTATCGAGCTCAAGTTGGCAGAGGTACTGCTACATAAAGTTGATGATAACTGCACTATCAATGAAGGAGGCTTTGTTTTGACCATGTTAGTTCAGAAAAACACGAACAAATTAACAATGATAAGGCCACTTGGTCACTTTTAACCTTTTTTATTAACATATAGTTTAAAACAATAACCAGAACCATTTCCAACCAGTTAAGATTAGAAATAGCCCTATTCAGTTATTTTCTTTGCGTTAGTTAAAATAATTAAACGTTTTTATACTTGGAAAGTCACAAACATAAAAAAGAAAATTAAAAATTTACAAGACGTACTATTCTTCATTTTCGATAAGCAAAATCATGAATCTTTCTTAAAAGTCTATTTATCTAAGTACATCAGCTTCCATCAATATCAGTGACCAACTACTAAATCTTTCTTGAAGAAATCAGACTTCTCAATTCAATCTTTATTTATTCGTTTTAATTTATGGATTACTTGAGTAACGGGCCCCAAGGGATGAAGATCTCACTTTATACCAATGCAAGAGGAGAAAAAGGAGTTATTTCACCCCAATTTTTGATTACTTTAATGAAAACTATGTATAAATTACTAGTCAAAATTGATGAGCCTGCCAAGTATAGGTAAGGAGAATGACAAATGGTTGCTGTTTCAAAACGTTAAAGACAACACTATAAAACCGAAGAGATTATCATTTAACGTAGAATAAATATGCTAAAATAGAAGCTCTAAGAGAGCTATTCAATAGTTGCCGAGATATAGCTTTTTAAAAAGAAAATTTAATAAAAAATGCACTTAAAATCAGAAGTTAATGAATTTATTGTGAGAAATATATATCTAAGAAACCACTCGACGTATAGATGTCTATTAATATTCAAATTAAAGCTAGTTTGATGGACTATAAAGTAGTTTATGACTTTCAGTAGTAATTTTCATGTTATTTGCTAAAATAAATTGATCTATAGTTGTTCGGACAAAATTTCAAGTCCAAAATTTATATTCATATGAGAATAACATAAAAAGAAGATAGTGTAATAAACAGCTTTATAGTAAGTTAAATTACCTTTATTTTGAGTGTTAGCAAACATAGGTACGTCCTATGATTCTAGAGATACATTTTTCAAAAATCAAAAATATCTGAACAAGTAGAAATTAAAATTTTATAAATTTATTTTTTTAAATATCATGAAAACTACTACTCCTACGAAGACAAACGTCATAAACTTCTTTAAAGTACATGTTACTAGCTTTAATTTGAGTGCTAATTGATATCTCATGTCAGATTCATCAGTTTCGGAATAGTAATTATATCATAGTCCCCATTAAATTAATCAAATATTGGGGTAAAAATATCTGCGTTTTTTTTTCTTACTAGCTATAAAGAATCCACACACACATAAGAAGGCACACACCACAATTGTGACACCAACAGCTAAACAAGTTTGTTAGAGGATATTTACTGGTTGAAAAGAATGGCCAAAATTGGTAACTAATTATTTTACTAATAATGCTATCGATCATAGGAATTAAAAGGTGACATGGGGCCCTGTGTGCCCTTAACGTAGGTTTTAGCAACTTAAAAAATAAAATATGCGGAGCTAAATTTTTTTTTTTGTATAAAGCTAACAATTGCCATATACCATATCTTCGTAGTATCCATCATCACTATTGTTACCATCCTAAAAATACAATATTTTTTGTTGTTCTTGTCTAAAACTCGTTTCTTATAAAGGTCTTTTATCTCAGGAGATTTCTTCCATTAATTTATTTCAGTTGACTATATTGTTTTCGAAAGATGCCATAATACATCTAAAAATGTTTTTTTTTGAGAAAAACATTTTTTGATGTTTTTCCTTCTTTACTTTGCTTATAGAACTAATTAGAATAGCACATTTCCATCCTATATTTTAATCCTACAATAAATAACTCATTCTAGTGTCGTTAGCATTCATTTTTCTCAGAATTTCGTTAAGAATTCGATTAACTTAAAAATTCTAAATTAAAACTTAAAATAAAAAAAGAAGTCGTAGTATCGTGAGATAGTTCCAGTAGGTGATACCTTTTTGCACATATCAAAAGTGGTGTAAATCTCCCAAAATATCTTAATTCGCTAAATATAATGATGCTGAGCGGAACATTAATATAATATTTTAAAATAAATATTATACGAGTACTTTCATATAATGAGATGTAGTAAAAATAGTCTTCGCTGTTAAAATTCTTTAGTTTAATGAATCATTTACAAGGAAGAGCATTTTCACTACATCACATTAGTGAACTCATCCAGTAAAAAGAACCCATAATATTAAGAAAATATCATACAGTGAAACTTCTCTTAGCGGACACCTCTGTATAAGGATACCCCTTCAAACAGACAATTTTAATAAGGACCCATGAAACTAGGTACTCCTCAATTACGGAACACCACCACATCGGGTGCGGACACCGATTTCATTTTCCTCCAGCACTTTCCATTCCATATGATGGACACAAGTTATAAAACATGAATGAACAAACTCAAAATTTGTTGATCACTTATTTTGGTAATAACTTTACATAATACTGCTTTTTACCGAATATATTAATTAGAGCATCAACAAAAATTATACTGAATAAGATAATAAAAGTATGCATAACTGCATTTTTTTTTCAGACTAATGAGGTATCACATTGTAAATGACCATGACGACGACACATTGTAAATGTAAATAATCATATTATTCCATTTTATTGCCCTTTTAATATTAAATCCTTATTAACGTTAACCTCCATGTAACAGACAAAATTATTTTAATAGTTTAAACTATTATTCTTCCCAAGCCTATTATTAAAACTATAATATAAGTATTATATTAAGGCTAAGCGAACTCAAAAGTTTGATGGCAAAAATCCAACAATGGAAGATCATACTAGATATAATCTTCCCAACTACGTTTAGGTCTGTCGCTGGAAGGTTTAGCGTTGAATACCTGCCAGGGATTATCTTGCTACCTGTTCATAAACCAGCATAACAAGTCAACATGACCATTCAATCCGTAGCGAATATGGTAAATCAAATCATAAATATGGTGAAAAAAACCATTATTATTATATTAATATATTCAGTGCAGGTTTGGAATGTCTTAAAAAGTATTTTACAAGGAGTATAAATCATTATTTTGTTGTTAATGATTAGTTTAATTTGTTAACGATGATTAGAGAATAAATGTTTTTCAAAGACTAACTATATTTAGGAAGTCCTCAAAAGATCTTTTTACTTTTTGCAGAAGTGAAGACATCAGTTCTCGAACGCTCAGTAGCCTCTCTCCTCGAAGGACGGCCTCAAGCGCTGACCGATGTTCTCAGGCTGGGTAGTAAGTTAGGTGTCGCCCGCCCCTGAGAACTATGGACTGCTCCCATACCGTGCTTCAACTTTCGACTCAACTCCAAGCAGGTTGCAACAACCGTATATTGTGTGAGGGAGGTAAAACCTGAACAATTTTAGTCGGATTTTTCTGAAAATTCATTCCCAAAACCTTTTCCAATTGCTAAAAGTTTTTTAATAGCCTTCATTTTGGGTATGATTACCTGTTTGAGTAATGTTTTATCACAGTTTTTGCACTTAAGAGTAAATTAAAAACCTCTAATTTCACACTTTTTAACATAATTCAATTATTATGGGACTACTGTTACATGATTAAAATAAGGTCTATTTGAACTTTGGTTCAAGTCAAACCTGTGGGTTCTGAAGCCCTGCAGTCAAAGTTAAAACCTCAATTAGGGAAAAATCACCTCCTTGTATAACCTTTGTTTTAAGAACAAAGCTTCCTTACAGAGTACTGAACCCGGACCTGTCATGGGTCGTAGCTGTTCACTTTAATTATTATTATCTTGCCTATCTAGCCTCAACCAAATATCAATTCTGGTCTGGTGGAGCCCCAGAGGTCAATTCCATATGTCCAAATTGGTCTGATTATCGTAGTGTATACTAATTTTTTGTAGTGAATGGGAATTTTAGAGCGTTTGTCAAGTA
>NW_027115660.1:298824-317196 GCF_000696795.3 Halyomorpha halys | reverse complement strand
TTCTTCATCTGATCGTGTCCAAGTTTTATTTTCAGTGAGAAGTGGATAGTTGAAGGATTTGTATTTTAGTAGTTCTCCATAATGATTTGTCGGTGGTATTTAAGTTTTCTGTTAAGTTCTGGAAATTTTGTATTCTGTGTTTTCTAATTTCTGCTTTTAGTCTGTTAGTCAATGTATTGTAATGAGTTTTGTCCGAAGGATATCTTGTTCTGTGCCACCTCGCTCGTGCCGATTTGCAATCTATTTTAATCTAATTATTTTTATAATATCTATAAAAATAAAGCAACCTGAACATCATCCCCAAAATATAAGATAAACTTGATCTTGGATGGACACGAAGCAGGAACGCTAAATTTCATTTTAATTACCGAATCAAGGCATCTTAAACCAGTTAAACCCACTACATTAATTAGTGAGGGTTTGGATCAACCTAAACCTTAAATCCGTGTATTCACGTCAATTCATCCCGATCCTAACTAGGCTATGTGATCCCCTCTCACATAACTGCTTTCTTTGACAAATCCTTCATAATCCGTGCAACTACGTTTCGGAATTCCTAAGCCGATTCCATCCGTAAACATTTCTCTCTAGCCTTGCCCTCCTCTTCCTTTTATATTCTCAATTTCCAACTTTTCGAGCAAGTTAAAATAAACACATGGATCGTTATTAACAAGAAAATCACCCCCATTGCAAGTGCAATACTTACAGAATACCAAAAATATTTCATTTCATAGTCAATAAAATTTTATAATAAGCATCCACATTTTTATTAGTAATCCGATGACTACCAAAGCGTTCCTTCCACATGTTCACCCTCTGCCTTTTATAGTCGTTAACGTTTTAGTGAGTGCAGTGTAACATTACACATGAAGCAAAGAGTTGGATATATTTATACATTTAACCTAGAAGTTGTCGAGAGCAAAATGAATGAAAAAAAGAAAGGTAAACAGGGATGAAGAACGACACAAACGAGCTTTGAAAGTGAAAGACTGCCTTTATTGGATCCAGTAACTCGATCTATATATACAATCAATCAGCTGATCTACTCGATTAGCTGATAAGACCTCTGTCAGCTGATATTGCACTGAGGCTGTAACTTTATATATACAAAATTAGAATAAGAAAAATAAAAACAGTGTTTTTCCCTTTCAGCACTTTGAATGTTAATTTACTAACATTTTTTTTTATTATATAATTTAAATTAACAATAAACATATGAATATGACAACAAAGAAGATAATAGAAAAAAAAAAGCATAATATATTTATTTTTGGCATTATTCACGTTCAGAATTAACATCTTCAATGTCGTTTTTCTCTTTCACTAAAAGATTAAGCATGCGAGATCGGGACCTAAATTTAGGAATACTTATTCTTCCGTATTAAGCAATTCTTAATGTTTATTGAAATATGGCAAATATAAACAAAAGTCACATATTTAGAGACAACAGAAAAACTAAACTTGAAAAAACGAATTTACAAAATATGACACAACTAACTAATCAATAATAACCAACCAAATAAACATAGAAATGATTTTCTTATTATTTCTCAAATCCGCCACCGACGGCGCTCGCCCGTCATTTACTAAAGTTCCCTGAAAATAATAATGTTGTTCATTTCGTCTGTTTTTTCTTTTGTTTTTTTTCGTTTCTTGTGTTGGTTTTTTTTCAATTAAGTCCATCTGACAATAATACTTTAAAAAATAAATTATTTAAATGGCTGTACTGATGTCTGGGGTATCATGTAATGCAGTGGAGTACCAAGTAACATTAAAAAAAAAAATCATTCAACGAAAAAAAAGCCATAGTCGTTCAGGTTGTGATATTTTAGCACGGAATATGAGATTGAAACGAAAATTTTAAGAAGTGTTTTATTAGCTATTATACTTAATTGCTTGAAGAAAAAAATTATTATTAAGTTAATATTTCTTTTTCACCTCTAGGAGGAGAGAGCAGCCCCACTTGCCCCTCAATTGGTACGTCCATGGGTGAATTCATAGAGAAACGTTTTGCAAATTTCCATTCCCAGTTCCGATAAACATAAGTGTTTTTTTTTCTTTCATTCTTAATTATCTAATTATTATTATTATTTAAAATTATTCAATAGTAACTACATCATAAATAGTTAGGAGTGTCTTTTACACGAAACTAAATCCCCAAATTATCAATTGTAAAAATAAAATTGTTCTAATAACGATATAAGGCTCACCAGACCGATCTGGTTATAACAAGTTTTTTTTTTAAAGAATGCTTTTATTTATTTAATTTTGGAAATTTGGATTGGAAGCGATATGTGAAGAAATAAGGATAAGGAATTTAAGATAGTGATAATTTCTGGAAATAAAAAACAATATTTAATAAAAAAAACCTTCAGGTTACTCATATACATTTCATTTGTTAATATATGTGGTTAAATTAATACATATATCCATGTACATTTCACTTCTTGATAACCGTAGAAACGTGAGATTTGCGGTGGTAAAACATATGGAAGCGGACCGAAAGAGAGTGGTAGAGAGTTCCGTCCTTAAGCCCCTTCATTCACGATTCTCCACTCCTGGAAAAAAACACCAGACCACCCTGATAGAAGTTTTTTTTTCCACCCACATCTTTATCCTCCGTAAATGCCAATGCCGAAACGAACCCAGGATGGCTTAAAACCTTAAGTATTATACCTAATATACCATCCATAAACATAAATTTATCAATAACCATATTTATGAATGTATATATATCACACAACTTTTTTTTTCATCAATTACAAACCAATATTGGTTAACTTTGCCGCTTTAATAAATGGTTGCAATGGACTTTGTGCATTAGGCCGGCAATGTACTAAATATAGCTATTCCATAATCGGAACTGGTTCCTCATAGCACAAAGATACATATTAACTGATTAAGGCGAGTGACAGTGGTTAGTGCCAGAATTTTTAAAAATCAAAACGGTTAAAAAACGTAAATTTATTAAAAATCCTGTAAAGCGTGTAATTGTTTAAGTGACTTTAAATCAAAATTACAGGCTTCAAAATTTCGAAATCTTTCCGGATATATCAGTAAGATTCTTTATATCCAGTGTCTGTGATTTCAACAATATCTTTTTTTTTATTTATTTATATTTACAACTGTAAAAAAAATACAACAAGTAAATTTGATCATAATGACATAATGATATGATACAGCATGTAAAGAAACTACCCAGTAGTAGAACTCTAAAAACAGTTTACAATAAAAGGTTACGAGGCCATCTTCTTTTCAGGCGCCTCGGAGGATTGCCAGGAAAGGAAGAGGAAGCAAGGTTAGAAACTAATGGGTTTGAGTGGTTAGGGAGTTTATAATGGAAGGAATAATATCGGGATCGGGCTAGATCGGTTACATAAGGAACATCAAGGACAAGAAGAACAACGTCTTTATGGATGGTTTATTAGTAACAAAATAAGGATCATTGAGGATTTTACGAAGGATTTTGGATTGTAAAGATTGGATACGAGAGGATACGAGAGGAATTCGAAGGTTTAGTGGCGCCCCAAAGCTCAACTCCATATGTCCAGATGGGCCTTATTATTGTTCAACAAAATCAAAAAATATGCCAGTCCCGTGGTTGAATGAAGAACGCTCTCTCAGCATGTCTCAGTAAGACGAACAAGGATTTTAGAATTTCATTTTGTGGCTGCAGTTCTCCAGTTCTGGTATAACCTTTCCTTCAGGATCCCTTGGACTAAACTTTCATTTAATTGCCTTATCATTACTGTTTCATTTCTTCTTTGGGCTGAACGACAAATTTTTTTTAATCGGGCATTTTAAACAGCAATTATAAGACCTGAAAATATGATTTGTCTGTTTCAAGGGTTTACTGTAATTCCTGTAGTGGAAGTGTTACCAACTCTAATTAATTATATATTGTTATGATCTACTATGCTTTGCCTACCTTTATGTGCTAGAATTGATGTTAACATGTTAGGTAAAAGTCTTCATGTCTAGTTGCTTAGGTAGGTATCTCGTCAATATGTAACCTAAATATCCATTGATATAGATTTAAGTTTCAATTTCGATAAATGTGCTTTATATCCTCAATCTTCTGTCAAAGACCCTACCCAAATTTTCAAAATTTTTATTACAGGATAACTTTTTTTGAAAACTCATCACTGAAAATAGCTGTTTACCTAAGTATACACCTTATTAGACTCCTGATAAAAATATTATCTTTCAATTTATATTTTATTTAAAGTCCAAGAGCCCAAAAGGAGGAAAAAAGAACTTATTGCATCCCAATTTTTTTATTAAGTACTTTAATAAAAGTATATACAGCTTGGAGACTCAATTAATGACTTTATGTTTATTTTATTCGAAAAACCTAAAATTTATTACCCACAACACTAAAATCCTTTATAGCACATTATTTAAAGCAGAGTAAATTTTCTAAAATATTAGCTCTAATAGAACTCTTCACGTTCTTTAATTTTGAGATTCAGTTCTTCAAAAGGCAAAATATTTTTCGAAATATCCAAAAATAATTATTTAGAGAACTACTTTTGGCGGAGTATCGTGGAAATTCCAACTCCCGCTACTACTTTTCAGTGAGGGTTAATGGACACCTGTACACCGTTCGTTGGAGCTGGAGTTTCCATGATATTTGCCAGAATTAATTAACAAAATATTAATTTTTCTTTATTTGAAAAAAATGTTACTTTGAAAAATTGTATCTCGGAAAGTATTAATAGTAAACAGCTCAATCAGGCATCATACTTTAGAAAATTTACTCCACTTTATATTATGTTCAATTAATTATTTTAGTGCTGTAAAGATACGGAGCTCCGAATGAAAAATTAATTTGTAACGTTTTGAAATAGCCGCCATTTTTTATACCCCCTAACTATGGTTGGAAGAATCGTCAATTCTGACAAATAACTACATATAGTTTTCATATACATAATCAAAAATAATGTTATTGTGACGAAGTGAAACAGCGGAAAGAGAGAGTTGACTCAGAAGTAGACGGCGAGGTATAGGAGGATGGGAAGATGCCGGAGCGTGGTGGACGCGTGGCCGAGCTCCCCGCCAGAGCATTCCTCGTTCCCCGCTTTGTTCTTCTGTAGCTCTGACCTTAAGTAGCCGTCGTGTCCTCTCCCTCTTCTTTACTATTCCAATACCAAAGTCTAAGGAACACGAGGAGATCATAGCGTTAAAAGGGCTCATTAACAGGTACATCATAGTGTACTGTTATGGAACATGAATAAATCCAGTTGATACGAACTGGACGAACTCAACCAATACATAACAAATGCAATAAAGCTAAATACATCATCGGCAAAATAAGTGCATATTTTAATAAACATTCCCAATTATTACTAAAAAATAAATAGATCCTGGTACTAAATTATCATATGCCCAACAATAACATATTCCGATTTTGTCTGGAGTTACATCTGTGGCTCAATCTAAATAAAGCCAGAAAATATTCAAAATAAATGTGAAAAGAATAGTAAATAAACTTCAGTAAACCGGAATTTTAATTATGTTATCTGACTTACACCTTCCGACGTTAAAACAGCACAAATTTCTGCTTTGCTCAAAGAGTGGCATATCAAACAAATCTCTAATATCCTTATTATTTTTGAATTTAGAATTTACAAAACTATTATAGTGCCCACTGTTCTTTACGGATGCGAAACGAGGCCTCATACACTAAGGGATGAACAGCCCCTTAAGGTTTTTGAAAATAAAGTATTTCATAAAACATTCGGACCGAAAAGGATGAGTTAAACCGGAGAATTTAAAAGACTATACAACGCTGAATTTGTAATTTCATGACCATCGTGAAGTTGTGGAACGTGGAACGGGTAAACTTCCGAGGGGTAGGCCGAAACGTAGACAGGAGAATTGCGTTAAGACTGATTTAGTAGATTTGGATTTGGAGTGGCTCTACTGAGCAGATATATGTAGAGAACGATCGGTGGTATCGGCATCATTGTTATTATCATTGTACCACAGTAGAGAAAGGATAGTCTGTCTACGATACTCTTTTTGCAATACGTTAATTTGTAAATAAAATAAAAACTATTTTTTTCTCCAGATATGCTACTATTAAAGCAAAGCTGGGACATACTTATGACACAAAATTGTTTTTTTATTATTTCGACTTCTTATAAACCATTCATAGAGAAAACAGTAAACTACGACAACACATCATTGAAAATATATATCCATAAACGTACTATACGTCGGTTCTGAGGCAAAATAATCCAGCGGGCCTAAATATGACTACAATATAGACTAATGTTTATTATCACTACAAAATTTACTGCATACTATGTTATAATAACAAGAGTTAATTATTTTATGTCAACAAGGGTTTAATATATTACATGAAATAATTCGAGTCAACTAATATCGGGGCTCCGGCGATCCGTAGTGATTTTGTCTCTCTCCGGTGGGTGGCCTTGTCAAATGTATAGTAGTAGACCAGAGTGAAACTTCCTAAATTGTGTAAATCTTATGTATTATATATGTTATTTTTAATCAAGTGGTTTGTTAATTATTTATTTATTTACTTTATATATCCTCTTGTTAAACTATAAATATGTGAATAATAATTTAAATCACCTCACTCTAATATACAAAAGTTACAAGCACCTTAACATGTTACACTGACTATAATTGTCCGGTGGCAAACAGCAAATAGTAATTGTATTATTCTATTCAAATGCATATGACAACGTTAATGCTGCCATCCCTCCAGGATCAATTAAATGCCTATATGATTGAGTCGAGGATTGGCTTTGTGTCATTTGTCAGTACAAGTAGTAGTTTTCTAAACATGAAGGCAGCTGTTCATTGAAAAAATATTTTGTGGCACCAAGCCAAGGATATTTGCTTTGGGTACAGTCTAGGGTAGGCCCATTGAGAAACTCAGGTAGGAAGCTATAAACTTTGGGAAGTACTTTGCAATACCCTTAGGCAGTACCGTGCCTAATTGCTCTAATAGATGAATGGTCTGAAGGAAGCACGTGTTTCCTTCCAAGAACCTGCCGGCAGTCGTGTGCCAGCCAGTTCTTGTTACAAGACACCGCTCTGTTCGTGAAACCGAAACTATAGGCCAATACAAAACCTTATACAGAACTTAATATCTAACGGATGTTGTAATTTGTAATCAAAAATGATCATAATAAAATCGAGGATAGAAAAAGATAACACAAATGCCGATCAGAGATAGCACATCTCACATTTAAATAACCAAATGGAGATAGCTCCAAGGCAGTTCAAAGCCAATACAATAGATGGGTCATTCTCACAGAAAGGCGCAGAGGAAATGTTCAGACCGTGTGTGTACCCCACTTACGGATTTGGTGCCGGGAAAACTTTTACATTACGTATATAAGAAATTATAGTAAGGGGAAGTATTGCAAACAATCCCGGAGTGGGTGTCGTAGCAATTCTGAACAGCCTAGCTCAAAAACGAAAAGCCCTACGAAAGGAGAAAAATGGAGAACAGAGACGGCCGAGCATAACCGATTTCTCCCGATTGCAACCATATGTGTGCGTTTTGATAATATTCTGTTAAGCTGTTGTATTCTTGGTAGGAATAAATTTGATATCCGTCATTCGCACCTCGAAACACCCTAAAATTAAATATCTAAAACAACAGAAAAATAAATTGTTAATTTTTTTAAAACAGAAAACATAGGTAACGGGATTTTCAAGATTACGTGGACGAAGATATTTTATTATTTGTTATTTACTGATACAACAAACAAAACTGGTCATAAAAAATATATATAAATAAAACTATAACTAAATTTAATTATATTATTTCAAAATTTTTTGAGACAAGGTAATATTTATTAAATAAATCAATTTTATATCCAAATCTGTCTCAACACTTTATTTTTTCATTAGTCCAACGTTTCGGCCTTTCTAGCCATCTTCAAGGACATCTTCAATACAAAAATCCTTCTCACATTAATTTATAATTTCTATTGCAGGCTATTCTGCCCAGGTCATTTTCTTTATTCAAAGTTCAAAACCTCTTTATTTAAAATTTAAAAACATTAACATTTATTTTTTCTATAAGATTATCAACAGTATAAAACACCACACCATATAACAAACCATTTATTAATAAAACTAATGGCTAAACTAAAAGCAGATTGCGCCTTTGAATACTTAAACAGAAGACACAAAAATACCTCCTTGAGTGAGGGAGAAAAAATTACATAAAATGAATAAGGGAGGACACTGTTTACAGGGCTGCTCCGGCAACCCCTCCGGCAAACAACAGCACCCTGTACTACCCCTAAATATTTGGATGCCTGAGAAAAAAGCTTCCGGCTAGGATCGGGATCATTGAAGAGGTTGCACTGAAACGGCGTTAGATCTAAAAACTATGGAAGTAGAAATACAGGGTACATCATTATTCACATCTCTTCCAGCGGTTATATTTATTAATTATTAAGAAGATGGTCAGGGATCTGGTCAAAAGAGAACTAAAATAATTAACAACTATTTATTTTCCGACGTTTCTCCCGTTTGTAGAGCTTCATCAGGGCCAAAAAGAAAAAAAAAAAAACTAAAAATATGTTGTCATAGTAAGATAATAAGATACAAAAAGGTTAATTAAGGTAGGGTTAACATTATGTAAAAATAAATGAAAAGAAAATTATACACAAATGAAAAAAAAAAAAAAAAGAAGAAATAAAATAGTATTAATATAAAATAAAAAATGACAAGAATATTAAAAATTCCGCAAACTATAAAGTCAAAAATGAACAGGAGACGTAATGACAGGAAAAAATAAAAGGTTATTTTTATATTACTGTCTTTTTGCTGAGATATGATAATCCGAAGACTAAGGAGTGTTGGAGGGATCAAAAGTTATCTGATTAATCAAATATCTTTAAAAGCAAAGTAGCTACGGAGTTTAACACAAACCTCTTTAAAATGCAAGATGCCCCTCCAAAGCCAAATCTAATAAATCAATCTTAAAGCAAACCTCTCATCTACGTTTCGGTCTACCGCTAGAGCGTTTACTGGTCAGTGGAATGTTTATTAACAATTTATGGATCCGTTTGTTACTGAGACACACAATAATATCTACCTTTCACTGTGCTTTATTTCCTCATCAACATCAACCTGTTTAACTTTATTTTCTCCTGTATCGTTATCACCGAAATTGTTCCGGTTTCTACTGCTATTATTATACATTTTTTGTTTTATCCGTATTTATGTCGATACCTAGTTCATTTCTAGAGTTTATCAACGTAGTTGTATTTACTGTTATAGTTCCCTTGTCCTCACCCAATAATACCGATTAAACCCTTTCGGAAATATCACATTTTTAATAACGAATTCATTTATCCATTAACAGCAACAATCGTTGGTTGATTTGACATGGATTGATCCTAAAATGGTCTTGGCCAAAAAGAAAGGATGGTTAAATTTTTGATTTTACTATTAGTTTATATATTATCTTTCCTAGTTTTATGAAATTTTGAGTTACCTAAACACAATCTATAGTTGAACTTGTTCCTTTCTCCATTAAAATTTAGGAAAAGATGAACTGCAGACCCAGAGGGTTTCTATCGATTATAGCCATGACTACTGCCTCAACATTAAACAAGCTACGACACCCTCCAAGGCTGCCTAGTTAACACCCTTCTCATAAATACACGAGGCATTTCCGCCCTTTTTTCATTTACATCCCATTTGCGCTAGCGAGCTAACTGATTCTAATCTGTTTTGTCAGGAACCTAATTGTATTACTCGGTAAAAGAACATTATAAAATAATTTAATTAATAACGTTATATAATTAACTCCTTGCACTCCTAATGACACACCTACAACTCCAGCAGTAAATTAATCAGTTGTCAGTTTTTATTTTATACCTCTGGTTCTAATTAGTGTAATTAGATCTGGTTTGTGCCATTTTAAACAGTGCATTGTTTATTTTATAACAATGCACCATTTTATGTAGGTTTGTGCATATATGCTAAACCACCACCAAGTTTCGTGTAGATTAGTAAAGGTGAGTTGAAGTAATTTTCATTTTTTGATTTTTCAGAAGACATCAAAGGCGAAAATTGTAGGCCAACAAATTATATTGTCCGATTTTTTCAAAAATTTGTACTAAGGCATTTATTGATGTTTCAAAAACGACTTTTTTAAAATTATTAAAACGATTGTATTCGAATGATGTTTAATTTTCTACAAAACAGATCATTGCGAAATTGATCATTGAAGAAATCGCTGATTTCGGGCAATTATTAGCGAAAATAAAGCCAATTGAACTTTTATCCAAATTTAAAAAAAATATTTAGTTTATTTGCTGACCGCACTCCCCGACCATCTTCTCCACATACCTATTAGTTGGTGACTAATAAATAGTTTTTTACTATTTTAGTACCTTTTTTGACCGCCCTGGACTATCTTTTACCAACCTATTAAATACGGCCACCTATTAATCTTGCAATATTAAAATAATAAATTTTGAAGAAGTAATTCAAGATTTTGGTGATCAAAAATCGAGAAAGATATCTTTTTTTAATGTTAGATACTTTCAAATAATAAATTTTTAAAAAATAATAACTAGTATGTTCTTTATTTCTGTTAGTAATCAAAATTGTTAAAAAAAAAATTGTCCATTTTAGCACGACGATATTTATGTGTGCTGGACCCCCAACTGGTTAAACACGGTCCATAAGGAAGCTTTTGTGAACTATCAAAACAAATTGAAACGTTTCCATTAGGGTCCTTAGCCAAAGTTGGACCAAGACGAGCAGATGTTCTTAGCAATGCTTCTGGTTGAGGTCATATTTCGGCGAGATCTTGGTCAGAGATAGCGGGCAGATGGCAACACTATCTCAGCGAGCCATCTTGGTCAGGTAGAAGTCTCTTGTGTACCTCAACGCTATGATGGGCTCTTTCTTCTTCGTGTCAAAGAAATGTCATATTGGGTCCTAAGTTATACAATACCAGTCTGTCGGTTTTGATCTAAAATTCTCCATAAACTTCTCTCAGGCATTCAAAGATGACCAAGGCATGTGAATGAAGTTGATATACATCACATATACGTTTCATATTTCGTGCGATAGAATACAAGCCAACTTCAGTTTCCTTTAGTTGTGAATTTTAAAGAAAACTATAGGAATATTAATAAACAATGGGGAAAATAAGCATTTCTATCGATATAATTTCCAAAGAAAAATAATTCAATTTATTCAACACCGTTTATGGACTCAACCACCATATCTCGATGGATCAACCTTGATATACAATGTAAATCATTAAGGCACTTTGATCCGGCCCGCTCCCTCCAAAGAGGAAGCGACATCTAGAGGAGGCAGCCTTGCCACGTGTAGTATTACAATAGTCGTCCTCACTTGGTTATTAACTCTTTGTCTTTCGCTACTACATCGCCTGTCAGCATAGCACCTGAGATCATATAGTTCTTATTATCCGAAGACCATATAACCTAGTACGTTTCTAAACGTCGGAATAATAATGTTGATGAACATGAATACATCGAAAAATAAATTTTAAAAATGGATTAAAAGAGCATTTCTATGACTTTTTTTTTCGGCCAAGACTCCCATTGGAGTCCCATATTGCCTAACCATCGTTGGGGGTCAAAGTTCTTAATTTTGTGGGACCGCCACTCAATGAAAAGTGTCAACGTCCCAGGCCGGATTCGAATCGGTACAGACATCGGAAAAGACATCAAATTGAGATTGAAAAAGACTGTCTTAACCACTGAGCTACGGGCGGCCCTAAGAAAAAAAGTTAGTCATTTATCTGTTGTAAAATTAATCTGCTACTCCCTGCTGTCCAAAAACCTGATCCATCAACTGCAAAGATAAGTAGCACCCATTAACTTACACTCCATAGAACAAAGCTAGATAAATGGGTTAATAAAGGATTAGGATTTAAGATTCGGAACAGGAAATAATGAGATTCCTCAGCTGCGCTACCTGGATAAAAGATTGGACTTCTGGGACCTCAAATAGCCAGCTAAACTAGGTAATGTAAACAAACTATAAATATCTACAAAACAAAATAGCTTTTTACATTGTTATTAACAAGATAAGAGTAAGTCAATTTCAATTAAAGAACAAAAACAACTGCTCATAATATAAATATTAATAAAAATTACTTGGCAAAACTCAGTTTTATTCCTGGGTCAGATGATGGAGAATCATATATCTCTTAATGCGCAGAGTTTATTCGAGTTATATATTAAAAATATTTAATTATTAAATATTGTTAGTATCAATTATAATATTATTATATTATATCTTTTAAATTTAAATGACTTTTATTGTAGGAAAAAATATTGAAGAATATTAGGATAAAAGGTAGATTAGAGGAATAGGAGAGAGGATACACAGGTGTAAAGGGAACTATTGTGCATTGACCAGGCCTGAGTCAGTTCTGATGAGGACAAATGACGGTACGGTTCCCTTTTAGAGAAGGGGGAAAAAATGAAAGGGACAAAAAGGGTTTGTGTCCCTCTTCTATGTTTTTTTTATCCTTTTTTAATGGAGCCCGTCTGGGGAATATTTAACGTGCTTTCTCGGATCCGGTGAAGAAAACCGGCCAAATGAAACAAGCGAATTTGTAAGTTTTGTACTAATATTATTTATCAACTCTCGTAACAAAAAGTGGTGAGGTATCTTAATAGTACATTTTATATTTTTACGATTAATGACGTAAGGAAACATTTATTCCATAGTTATTTTTCACTTGTAAAGGTTTAAAGTCTAATGAAAAAAGAGTTGAAAGAAACATAATTTAAGTATATTCCTTCAATATCCTTTGTAAACTCCTTAATGCTCCTTACCTTGTCACAAATCAAGCCGTCCATCAGGTACAAAAAATTGTATTTATCAGTTGCTAAAATAAATCTTTTGTTAGGGTTTCTCGAAGTGGGAATAACGAATTTAATTTTGTTTCTTCCAAGAATACAACAGTTTAACAAAATATAACGAAGACGTAATGCTATATGGAAAGATCGGGCGGTCTCGGCTTCCTCCGTTCGAATCTAATGTCAGTATTTTTCCTTTTTTCTCCTTCAGTTATTTATAAAATTGTTTAATATCTTTTATTTATTATTGTAACAATGAGAACTGTTTATTGTTTTTAAATAAACAAATTAAAGGCACTTTATTGGAAGAAAATAGTTGACCGTATGAAGTAGATCAGTGGTTCCCGAATTGTTTGGTTCTAACACACTTTACAGGAAAAATATTATTTGGCGCCCCTTAGAAAATTAATTTTTTTAAAAATTTTAATAGAAATATATACGTATTAATGCTCCTACCTTTTTCGAAAAATATAGCAATGAAAGGTGTAAAAATTAAAAACACTGAACTTTGAAATGATGAAACTATTTATTGACCTCAGAATAGAATGTAATACAAAAAAAAGTTAAAACATTCGAAATCATCTTAATGAGAAGGAAGCAATAAAAGTGTAATATTGTTGACCGTGACAACTGAATCTGTGTCCATCACCGCCCCCCCCCCCTGAACCCACTTTGGGAACCACTGAAGTAGATTTTAGGAAGATAGTACGGGTGGAGGTCAATAATAATCGTGCAAAAATAGAAGAAGAAAACTATTTATTGTTAACGAACGTTTAGCCCCACTTTGCAGGGCTGTCAGATTGAAACTAAGATGACAATTGGTACATTAGAGAAAGATTTTTTTTTAATTCATTATTTAGCTCATGTTAAGCTATTTCATATCTCTGGTCTCCCTTCAAAATGAATTAATCTTTCGCCAATGAGGCTAAGACCTATATGGTATTTAAGACCACACAATTGCCTGTTGATTCACTGAGTATAATCGGAATCGTTTTAAAGAAAACCTAAAATATATGAAAAATCGATTCTATAGTTGCTTTTTCGGTTGGTCAGTTTTAGCGGAAAAGATTCTGTCACATCCCAGGTATATACCCGCCTTAAATTTGTAATTTGTGTTTCGTTCGACTAATTGTTTTTGAGCTAGGCTGTTCACAGACACACACAGACCATTTTGCGAGAATAGGTTTTTTAACTCAGGGGATTTCTAAACGTGTATTGCCGTCGAAAACTTGAATTCGAAATTTTAAACGATCGTAATATTTTCCCTTACTATATATTGCATAAATAGATAAGTGAAAGTAAAAAAGAAATAAATAGAGTAAGATAAGAAAATATAAATACAGATGAATATAAAACTAATCAATAATTACTATAGTAATGAGTAATAGAATTAATTTGAAATCACTAATTACAATATTATTATTAATTAGTTTCCTATTCATCTAATTTTTTTTTTAACTTACTATGTTTCTTTCTATTTGTACATAACTTTTTGCATTCTTTCTATTTATATTCTAATTGTTTTATCATAGTTTACATGACAACGTGCTGATGTTTTTTAAATTTTATTTAATGATGTCCATGACTGATTCCAGACAACATATTGCCTTGATTTTTTGTTGTCAGATCGGCCTGGAGAAGTGTGCAAGTCATTGGGATAGCTGGAAGCCTCCTCATGGATATTCATATATCACATCTGCAGAATTCAACCCTTCCCGTTAATATTTGCTAACTCAAATGTAATATGAACATATTAGACATTTCTTGCTAACTTTTTTTTTTTTAATTTTAATACTTAAGTTTGAATATAAAATAGATATTAAAAGAACCAATGTTAAGTAAATCACAGTCGAGGAGTTTTCCAACAAAATTCAATACATCCACGTTATTTAAAAATTACTAAGGGAGTATTTCGTGTAGAAAAGTTGACTTTTATTAACAATGTCGTTTTGAACACCGATTTAAATTTTGAAATTAACTGAATACGTTTATGATGTAAAATTTTAGTTTGTCGAAAAATATTTACTTTTCAGAAGTGTATAAATTGACTTTTGATAGAAAACTCATCAATTAGAGTTTTCTATCAAAAGTTAATTATTATTTAAGTTTTTTTTTTTTTTTGTGTTAGCTTTGTTTTGGATGTATAAATTATAAAGTAATGCATGACAATAATAATTATATAATGCAGTTGTCAAATTGCTCATCTTGATTCTGTTCCTCACAAGTCAGAAGATCAATAAGACATTCAGTAGCGACACTTTCACATAACTTCCACTTTTCCTTCAATCTAGACATATTGTAATAAATTACATTAATCAAAACTTAGAAGTAAACAATAACATGAAATTTTGGAAGGGAAAGTTATAAAATAAGTTGCTCAGAAAATCCGCTAGTAGCTCTTATGCATTTATCATTAAATATAACTTTAGATAGGGCTGCTCATAATCCTATCCTTATAACAGTTGAAATGGTAAAACATTTTGCATTTAACACATCATGAATACCCCTACTGTATATACCTTGACAGGGACTGTCGCAACTTATAACTCTATTTTACCACTCTTATATATTACATGTATATATAACTTCTTACTTTTCTGTTTTCTGTTTGTGGTTAACCCATCGTGACGGTTGAGTTTTGTATTTAATCATTCATTCACTGTCAGAGAAGTTAGGTTTAACATCAGCCTTTAAACAACCATTTTCATACTGTCTCATTGCTATCGTTGCAGCACTGTCGTAATATAAGGATTTGCTTGATAATTGACAGTACTTGTCGCATTGTGAGCATGGGCAACAGCTAACTGCCACATGTAGCGAGGTGCTTCTTCGCCTTGGCAAGTTTGAAAAATGTGTGTCCTCCAATACTGAAGGGTCTAAAGAACTTTTTTAAATTGCTGTGAAATTGCTTGCTTTACTATTGAAAATGGTTAGTTCTAAAAATAAAAAGGGTTTCATGATTAATTTTATGCCCTTTTAGTAAAAAAGCCCGAATGAAAAAAGTCAGTTATTTCACCCCAATTTTTTATTACTTTATTACTTTAATAAAACTATGTATAATTACTTGTCGAAATCGATGAGTTGGCCAAGTATATTTAAGAAGAATAAAAAATGGCAGCTGTTTAATAATGTTAAACCAAATTTATTTTTCTATATATAAGAAGATGGTCAGGGTTGTGGTCAAAAGGGAAACAAAAATAGTTTACAACTATTTATTTTCCGACGTTTCGCCCCACTTTGCAGGGCTGCTTAAAGGTAAAGGTTGAACTTATTGAATTTATTTTTCATGCGGAGCTCTGTATCTTTAAAGCTACCTACAACAAATGAAACCGCAATAGGAGCCATAATAGAGCTATTTATGACCAATAGTTCCCGAGATATAGTATTTAAAAAATCAATATTTCATAACAAAATAATGAAATATCAGTAGTTTTTAAAAATTATTTTTGAGAAAAATATGTCTCAGGAATTATTCGATGTACAGATGTCTGTTAGCAATCAAACTTCTCAAACCACCAACCAAAGGTTAGCGTATAAACAAGCAATATCATACTCTTTCACAATAACTGTTATGATGGCACTGAAAAGATTGGAATATCTGCCCCACGGAAACAGACCTTAAGAACAGGATTAGACCATATAAATTACTCGACTTAACATCAATCAACTTCGATACAGAGTGGTTTAAAAAAATTTGCAAACGCATCGTACAGGTGTGCGTGTTACAATTGTGTTAGCACAGATCATCATTAAAAAGGGTGAAGGGATGTATGCAGATGTGATATATGAATAACCATGAGGTAGCTTGCAGATGTCCCATGACTAGCAGCAACACACCTCTTCCAATGCTCTTGTCTAGTAACTAATAGTCGATAGATACCTGCTTTAGGTGTGCAGTCATACGATACAGTTCCGTGGCATCTGGTCCAACGTTTGAATAACTAACATCTTTAGTCCATGTTACAACATACATTAAAATTAGTTCTTTACCGTATTTTCAATGTCGATATAGCCAATCACTCAATAACTCATAATAATCTAAAAAGTCAACTGTTCAGAATTTTCCAATAATCTTACAATTAAAACTTGAAATAAATCCCACAATAATGAAATAAATATCAAGTATTTACAAAGAACATCAAATAGAAAAGGAGTTCCCAAAATGGTCTCTGTGCGAATGTGGTCAGTCCAACGTTTGGTGTGTTGGGTCAGTATAGTACGTACCTAAAACTACATATGCAATCGAATCGATAGACCCTCACTTGTTTACCGTTTTTTCAAAAATTGGCCCAAGGTTTTTGATTCAACTCATTATATCAATGTAATATTAAATGATCTTTTTGAATTTTCAAAATACCTTCTTCTTTTTTAACTTTAAAAATGATGGACAGTAATGTAGAGTTCAGAAGTCGAAAAAATTTAACTGCGCCAACAAAAAAGGGCCTTTGTACAAGGAATAGGATATTGATAATCAAAATATCGATATTTAGGAACCGATAATATCAGAATATCGATATTTTCCTTCGATAATATCGGAATAAGCTGAAAGTAAAAGCTTGTAGCTAGATGAGATCGAAAAATTATTGGAGATATGCTCTCCAATATTGAACCTAAATATCGACATAACAACAAAAAAAAGAATGATATATTTTGAGTAAATGTTACCAGTAATATTTATTAATACCAATACTGATTATCGATATTCAATTATTTTATTAATGTAGATATTAAACAATGGCAAGGATATTCCGATATTATCTAACCGAAATACCAATATTCCATTTACAATTTTTACAGAAATAGAGGATAGATTCATAAGTAAATATTCTAAGAAAATATAATCGATGTAAGGATATCTCAATTAATAAAGAAATATCAATATTTCGATATAATAATGTCAGAATATCGATACTAAACTTTGATATTAATGTTAATGAAAATTAAAAATTTGGAAATCGATAGGATATATCAAAAACAAAATATCCATATTTTATTTCGAAGCTCTTTTAAACGGAATATCTATATTACAACAATATCTTAATAAGAATGTCGAATCACAAAAAAGTTATAAATTTATTGAAATATCGAAATGAATATAAAATTATTAAAACAAAATATCGATATTTCATTTTTGAAATTTCCATAAACTTGTCTTATTAAACGAAATATCGATACTTGGATTAAATAATATCGGAATATCGTTTGTAAACATGGATATAGATATTAATAAGACTATCGAAATATCGAAATAGATATGAAATTATTGAAACAAAATATAGATCTTCTGTTGTGAAGCTCCTCATAAAATTTTCTAGTTTTTTAAAAGGATATATCGTATTTTTGATTAAATTATATCGGAATATTGTTAATAAACTTCGATATCGATATTAAAAGGATTTCAAATATAGGAATCAATAAGAATTAAAGAAAAAAGTTATCGAAATTTTATTTTTAAGTTTCCATTAAAATTTTCTAGTCTTTTTTAACAATTTTTTTTAAAAATCGATTTGAAGCT
>NW_027115660.1:297979-298668 GCF_000696795.3 Halyomorpha halys | reverse complement strand
CGCACTTCCAACACATACTAACACTTTAATTCAAGGACTATCAATACTAGACTTACCAGATACGAGATGACGTTTACGAAGGAGCTGGAATAGGGAACTCTTAAATAGATTTTTAAATTTCAATTTTAATGGAGAGGCATCATTGGATGATCTTAACCTTCATGCTTTCATGGTTTTTTTTTCTCTCTCTCTCTCTACATCTCATTCGCTGGTTGTAAAAATAATTTTACACTTGTGAATAAACTAAATAAAGTTAAAAAAAAAAATTCTAACAATACATCGATATTTCGATAAAATAATATCGGGATATGGTCACTAAACTCGCATTTTTTTCTGAAAACAATTTATTCAATTATATTTTAGTTCATATTTGTTATGTTTACATTATAGTTGTCACGGTGTTGCTTTGCTTCACCCCCTTATTAAGAATATTTATATGTTTTGATTAGGTATGTCATAAAATAAGTCTTCCTATGGTATGTTACATTATCATTTTATTATTATTATTACAGCTTTAATTTGTTAAATTTTCGAAATCGTTATTTGAGTTCCGATATAATATCAATATTGATATTGCAAACCAATATCGATAGATATCAATATTTTACTTCCCTCATCCCATCTCTACCAGGTACTGCCTCTATTATCACCATATTAAAACATCCTTACGCCGCGCCAAGGAGCAGTAC
>NW_027115660.1:237275-296319 GCF_000696795.3 Halyomorpha halys | reverse complement strand
TGAACCATGTAATTATTCTTAGGGGACATATGTCCCAGCATAAAGTTATTTTTTCATTTCATTTCATTTTTCCCGTTTTCCATAATTCTGTTTTATTCAAATTTATTTTGAATCATAATGTCAAGAATAATAATAAATACTAATGTAAACAAGAAATTTAAAAAAATAAATCACAAAATAATATATGAGAAGAAACATAATCATTATTGATGCATAAACACATCTCTGGGAAGAAATGAGTTAATTAACAATCAGGCTTCATACATATTCAGAAGCATTCTTCCTTGATTTATATATCATTAAATTTATCTTCATTTAAACGAATCATTATATTATACACTAAAAAAAGTAAGCATCTTCTTTATTATTTAGAGTTTGATTTGAGTTTCCAGAACTAAGTTACTTATTTATCTGAAGTATGCAATAGTGCAATCAATCTATACAAGTTTATGAATGTATTGAAACAAAACAATGGGACAACAAAGAATAAGAAAGAAGTACATGTATAGTTAATAGTGTATAAAAGTATAAATTCATAGTTTTGAATATATTGGACAGATTCACTGTGATGTGCTGATAAAGAAGAGGTATAATTCTCATATTAGATTTATTTGGGGACAGTTATGATATAAAAACTAAATTTACATTTCAGAAGCATCTGTTAAAAATCATATTTAAGTCTTTTTATTTTTATGGTCTAGACGAAACTAACAATTTCCCAATCGAACACAAACTGAGTCCTCATCATTTTCAATAATTGTTAGTTATAAACTGATGTTTTAGTCAGAAAAATGTTTTAGTAAAGAATACAAAAAGTTTTCCAAATTCATTTTTCGAGATAACTTTTTTTTTTAAACATATTAGCATAGAATCAGAATAAAAAAAAATTTAACAAAAATTAAGGAAAAATCCTTGGAGATTCCTTGTAAACTCTGGTCTCAGCTGATTGGATGGCTTTGAATAAATTAATGGCCATATACTAAACATTAAATAGAGTAAATCGATAAATAGTTAAGGAGGAGGAGAATAAATTGGAACAATCTTTCTCAAGATTCAAAAACTGGACATAGAATCTGGACTCAAGTCAAGAAGAACCATCTAGAATCCAAATCCTTGGCTAAACAGATGATTGAACATTCATTGGCCTTGTTGTAGACTGTAAGAAAACTATATGTATGGTCGCTAAATAAATGAAGCCTCCTGACGAAGTCTCCATTCCACTTAGACATTACACATTTGAACATTTTAGTGAATTCATATGTGTTATGGGTAATGGCTTCTGTAGTTAACAAATCTAATTATATTGCATATCAATGATTAATCATTTGTGAATTGTAAGGAAAATCCTCAATGCTCCTTATTTTGTTACTAATAAAACCATCCATAAAGACCTAAATGTTTCTTATGTAACCGATCTAGCCTGAACCCGATATCATTCCTTCCATTATAAACTCCATAACCACCCAAACCCACTAGTTTCTAACCTTGCTTCCTCTTTCATTCCTGGCAACCCTGTGAGGCGCCTGAAAAGAAGATGGCCTCGTGACCTTATATTGTAAAATGTTTTTAGAGTTCTACTACTGGGTAGTTTCCCTACATGCTGTATCATATCATTATCATTATGTCATTATGATCAAATTTACTTGTTGTATTTTTTATACAGTTGTAAATATCAATAAATAAATAAATAAAAAAAAAAAAGTGAATGTAAGGAGATGGTCAGGGCTGTGGTCAAGAAGAATCAAAATAGTTTTCAGCTCTTGTGATAATTAGAGGTGTACATATACCTCCACCTATCATATTCAAGTCTTTTTATTTTTATGGTATGGACGAAAATAACAATGTCCCAAACCAACACAAACTGGATCTTCATCATTTTCAATACAAATGAAATTGTGAGTTATAAACTGATGTTTAGCCAGAAAAATTTTTCAGTAAAGAATCCAAATTCCTTATCGTTTAATGAATCCTTTATTGAAGCAACCTACTTCAGCCCTGAACATCTCCTTATAATTCACAAATGATTAATCATTGATATGCAATATAATTATTTTTGTTAACTACAGAACCCAGACATATGAATTCACTAAAATGTTGATGCTATAAATCCCTGAGAGAGATCACCTTGAACACACACCATATCTTCAATCTTTTCCATAGTGAGTTTCATCAGGCATATAAGTTTTGTTATATTAAAGCTTTTCATGACCAGGTATAAATAGAGTTCACTCTGAACACTATCATAGGCTGACTTGAAAACCACAAATAAGTGCTCTGTGGTTTACCTGGTACTCTCAACCACATTTTATATCAATGTTTTATAAAAAAAATACACCAATAACAAAGAAAGCTAAAACAAAATCTTTTAATGAGTACTTTCTTACTTTTATGAATCTTAATAACAGATTTTTACTGACCAAATAACTGCCTGTAATTTTTTTTCTTCACTTAATGACCACGATTTCAGTATATTTCAAATAAACCTTATATTTATTTAGATACGCTAAGCCCTTTAGTTATATTGTATTCTTATTTTTAGTAAAGTTCACTTCATACTTCTAACAGGCTTTAAGGAATTTATTACTGTAGCTTTATAATAATTAATGTATTGCTTGTGAATTCTTATCATTATTATTCCATTCATAAGTTGTATTTCATTCGTTCATTTTGTATATTTAATAAAATTTTTAACAGTCTATATATACATTATTATTATTTTATCATTTGTTGCCTTTTCCAAATTATCTATATTTCAGTTTTAGTTTTGTTTTTTTTATATTATTTTGAATTTTTGCTGTATTATATAAAATTAAATCATTAGTTTCATCACCAGGAATAATTTCAAAATTGTATAGTTTTAGCATATAAGCCATTGTAGCCTCCACAATACACCTAAAAGTATTGCAAGCAAATATTTATTATTTTTGTAATTAATTTTCACTCAGACTGATAGAAGTCGCCAACAGGTTGATCATATTTGTTAAATTTTTCTGAATAAATAAATAAATGAATAAAATTTTTTGTTCCAAGCTTTTGTTATTACTTCATCAGTGATATTAGGAGTACTAGACTAGGGAACTAGAAAGACTAGGAGGTGATGTAACACTTTTAGGAGTTGCTCACCCCCTTCTTTGAAGAGTTTAGAAGACGGCGTCAGAGCCAAGGGCTTTATTATTCCTTGGTTTATATATTACATCCAGGAACCAAAATCTTGCCATTCTGACCTATATATCCCATATATATATCCCACGGAACCAAATCATTTAAAAATTCCTTTTTTAGCCTGTTTCACTGCCTTTTTGAATTCCCTCTCTTCTAATATTCGACATACTTCTTCTTCATCTTCATTTAAATCCATCTTTTATCAATACCTTCTTACACCCTAAATCAATGTTCTACATCAATAACACCTTTATTTAAGATTGGAATTAGGATCAGAAGTGAATAATTTGTTTGTATTAATATGAATCGATTATTTTATTTATTTCACTTTAACATTTCCATTACTGTTGATTTGGAATAGGTATTTGCTTAAGAATGTGATATGGTAAATATTACACAATATTAATAGAAGCCAATAATTGTTTAAAATATTTTTTTTGTTTTCTGCTCTTCTTTTTTTTTTTTAATTTAGAATAAGAATTTAGTTGTTTACTTTTCTTTTGTTTCCTATTAAATATTCTATAATATTATTGGAAGAGAATTTTTTTTTTATAATGAATGTATTACTTTATTTTACTATTTTCCATTTACTTTGCACTTCTTTCATTTTAAATTAAGGATAAGAATTTATTTTAACTTTTTTACTGATTTTATATTTATTTATATTATGAAAAGTGTATAAATTAAGTTATTTTTATTTTTAATTTCTGATTAGATTTTTCGTTGAAATTTGTTGATGTAAGTTATTTTGAAGGGACTCTGTCCTCAAATAAAATTGATTTTTCATTCTATTATACTATGCTATTTGTCATTGAGTGAGTGGTCAAAGTAGCTGTTCCATCTTTTTATTATCTGGTTCTTTTCACTAAATAATAATATAATCCATCACGATCTCTACATCGGGTTAATCGAAAACTGAATGGCTTACGGCGATTAATCACTCTTTGGTAGAATGTTTGGTATTCATTTGCATTTCCCAAGGTCTTGACATATTCCAATTCCTTGTTTTCCATCCTCCTTTTAAGTTTCATTCTAATAGCCTCACAGTCTATCTCATTTTTTAATAAATATAACAATTAATTTTAAAAGGCCATTCAAATTAAAAAGTTTTTTTAAGAATAATTATTTTTAAAAAAATTCAGAATGATTTTTATTTATAAATGTATACATATAATTCTGAATCATTTTAAATCATATTTATCTCAATACTATTCAATAACAGATATTCATTTATTTAAGTATCCTCTCATTATTGTTTTTCATAAAAGCATTTTAGCTGTTGATAAAAACCAAAGCTTAGGAGGTTTGGGATTTAGGACCCTGGGACAATATCCATGGAAATAAGAATTATATTACTACAAAAAAATAAATAAATGACACTACAATAAATGAGGAAGAAGGAGAAGAGGAAAAGTGTAATCAAATATCAAACCAAGAATTTCATTATAGAATACAAGAAAACTTCTTCTAATAGAATCGCTATTACTATGGAATTAATAGAAATAGATTTCCTTTTTAATAATTAAAATGATCGATATAATCAGCCCTTAAAAATACCAATCAGATTTTTTTTTTTTAATTTGTAGTGGGGCCTGGCTTACACTACTCTCCTTCAAAAGAGACATGAAGCCAAAAAACAGGAATTAAACACACACTCAAAGCTAAGGTTTACATTGATGTTAATAGGAATGTCCACCATTGTAATGTAAACTGAAAGAGAAGATATCCAGTGATTGGCCCCTACTCTTTTACCTCCCTACCAGAGTTATAATAAGGTCTGCCTTTCCTCCTCACTTTTCCTAATAACTTACCATCTCAATAGATTATTTTTCATTTAATTTCCTCTAAACTTTGTAGAAAAAAGACTTAAATTCATAAGTAATAATAATGATCATGCGATATTAATCAGATAAGATGTTTATTTTATTTTTATTACAGCTGTGAATCTTAGTAGAGAATTAAGTTTACCTACATTAACCTTTTCAGTATCGACCGAGCAGATATCAGTACTATGATTTATTGCTGTTGTCATTAGTCATTAGGTATTAAACATTAAAATATTTTGATTCTTTTTTTTTCTTCCACAATTCTGATATTTTAGCAGATGAAAATAAAAAGAATTTTACAGAGAAATGAACATAATATGAATAAAACTGTATAAATGAACATATTTTGAATTTCACAATACTATATACAACTAAGAAACAACTGATAATTAAAAATGACAAAATAACTTTCGTAGGCTAATAATAAAGGATACAATAGTATCACACAAATATTAGTAGTAAACATTAATTAGAAAAAATTAATGAATACTATACTATCCAATGTATTATTTATTTTTCTATAATAAACTACCCTTTCATTCATTCTAACATCTAAATAATGTTTAGGACAGTTTGCTATTCTCCAGCTTATTGTTCTAGTAAAACGAAAAACAATGCACAACCAACAATTTTTAAAATTATAGAGAGAATTTCAAATAAATAAGTATTTAAATATAATTTACAACTTGTACATTTCTACAATCATATATTAATTTAAAAATTTCAAATCAATAAATTTTCAAGTCGATAAGGTTGGGCACAGTTCACTGAAATAATGCAGAAAAGGATAGGCATAGCAAAAAATAAATGTTAAGGTTGAGATAACATTTAAAAATAATAAGTAACATCAAAATTAATTAGTGTATAATTTCATTTGTTATTTTAGATAGTTATTACAAATAAGTAAATACTCATAATAATGAAAAAAATAAGGAAACATTTTAAACTTAAATTCAAGATTCAAATATGAAAGGTGGCTTTAATCTAGATTGCCATATGTCCATCATATAATTTAAGATAAAAAAATAAAACTAATCAGTATTAAATGTTGGCCTAATCTCAAGAAAAAAAATTAATACATAATTATTTTATTTTTTTTTTAATAATTTATTTATTGATATTTACAACTGTATACACATATATACAACAAGTAAATTTGCTGTAGGTGACATAGTGACATGATAAAAACATGTGGAGAATCTACCCACTGATAGAACTCCAATAACATTTCTAGAGGAGAAGATCTCGAGACCATCTTCTTTTCAGACGCCTAGGAGGATTATTAAGTAATGAAGGAGAAGCCAGGTTAGAAACAAGTGGATTTGGATGGTTGAGAAGTTTATTATGGAAGGAACGGTATCTGGTTCTGGCCAAATCGGCAACATATGGAATATTGAGGTCCTGATGGATGACATGATTTGTGACAAAGTAAGGAGGATTAAGGATTTTACGAAGGATTTTGGACTGTAAGGATTGGATTCTGGAGGAATTTGATGGTTTAGTGGAGCCCCAAAGCTCAACTCCGTATGTGCAGATAGGCCTTATAATAGTCATGTAGATAAGTCTTTTGTAATGTATTGGCAATTTAGACCGTTTGTCTAGTAAATGTTGCAATAGTCGGAATCTACGAGCAGTTTCTTGTCTTTTTAGTCTTGTATAAGGATTCCATGTCAGTCGTTTGTCGAGATGTAGTCCTAAATAACGGATCTGTTCGACAGGAATAAGTGGGGTATTATTAAAGGAATACATAATTATAAAACTAGAAATGTTCAAGCAGTAAATGATACATAAATAATTTATTAATTTTAACTAATTTATTTGAAATTATCTGTATAATTTAAAAAACCATTGATTGAGCATTATTTATTATTTTAATAGAAAAATGATCTGGAAAATGGGCAAACTGCGTGAACTGTAGAGTGAAAACTTGATTTCATCTTACAGTTCAAATTTAATTTTTAATTAAAGTAATAATAACAATACTAGATTAAATACCTGTTATTCACTAGGTGTCCATGATCCACAGTTGCTGATCTGAAATCAAAATCAACAATTCGTTATTCAAAAATTTAATAAAAACAAATCTTCCTTATTTCCACTCATCCTTCATTATTAAATTTCATTTCTTTAATCTTAATATAATAATTTGTACAAAAAATTGTCATTCTTAGTTTATTAATAACAGTGTTATATGTTCTTCACTTAATTTTACAATATTTATAAACAATTTTTACAATATCACAAGTAAGTTTTGAGATATAAACCAATTAAATTGAAATGAAAGAATTCATGAGGTGAAGTCAAAGAAAAAAACTCAAATAGTCATAAAACAATTTAATTTGAGCCAACCTAATAGTGAAAGTCATAGTAATAGCCAATTAAATAGTTTTATTATTTCTGTTTCTTTCTTTGACCACACCCGGACCAGTTTCCTTTTCTTATTACATATAGTCAATCATCAATTTTCCAAAAATTATTTTACTTCTACATAACAAAATTAAAGGCCCTCAAAACTTCAATAACCCACTATTTATTCAATGGATGATGTTTCGGACCAATCTTTCTCCATTTTCTAACCTATTTCCTACTGTTAAAAAACTCATTCAATTGTTGATAATCTGTACTTCATCAAATCACACATTCTTGTCATTATAGTTAATATATCTTGGCAGTACTGCTATATTAAAATAATAGATTCTGTTATTATATCTAGGCAGTAATGTTGTTAATTCCATGTTCCTAACTGCACTACACTGTTCTAACACTAGAAATTAGGTTTGAAAATGGACAAAAATTAGTTCTAAATGTCATCCAATGAATATATAATAGATATTTGAAATTCTAATGGTGTTTGATTTTCTCAAAAGTTGTTATATATAGGAATATATGACCCTTATAAAATAGTGTATATTATTGTTATAAAATCATCTTACAACTTAGCCACCTCTTTGATTAAAACACAAGCAGAACAAAGATATTTGGTTGCTCTCAATCTTCCCATTAAATGTTAATTATTACTTTATGTTTGTTAAAGATTCCTACTGGTTAGTTTATTTATTTTCCTTCATTCATATTTTATTATGTATTATCTTTAAACTTTGAAACTATTATTGGATTAAATAGAAAAATAGTTATCAATAGAACAAAATTGTATATTTATTTTTTTTTTCTGATGACAGTAATATTATAGATACTTTAATAAATACTTTATAATTTATAAATATAGAATTGATTTTCAGACCAACAAACCTATGAAATCAAGATAATTCTTAATAGACAAAAGATTAGATGGGGTAATATATTTATTAAATGAATTAGGTGAAAAAAATTTTCAAACAAGCTTTTTTAATAGAAGTAAAGAGAAAGTAATAAAAAAAAAATAATACTGTGACATACAACTTACCCTTGATTTCTCAGTGATGTCAGTAACTTCTTTTTACTATGCACTTAAGTCTATAAACATTTCGTAAAAAGAGAAACCAGATTTCGACAGTGGTGACTAAGATAATTCACTCAACATAAAAAACAATTTTAAATATTACCGTTATAAACACTGAGCAACACATCCGAACCGCACACAAAAATGTCAAAGAAACTAAGCAAGCAAGACTTATGCACATTCCTGTATGTCTTTCTGTATATACAATAATAACTTTATTTTTGACTGTTATATATATTTTTTTGGATCTTGGAGGATCTGACAATAAGACAACTACATTGAGCCAATGTTTTGCAACTTTATTGTTTGCATAGTTACACTCTATAATGAAAAAAAAGTTTTTTAGAAAAAATGATTTCTTCAATTAATTATCGAAAAAACTATAATGCTCAGAGTATAATTTAAGATTACTAACTACAAACAATAATTACAATTGCCTGTTACAGTATGTTCTACATTGATGTGATACAATTAACTCAAGGTTTGTGCCAGAACTGAATAGGGGCGAAATGGAGAAAGGTAAATATGGATTTATTTTGGTTTAACTGTTCTTTCCAGCAAGTAGTCAGTCTGTTATTTCAATTTTGTATTTTTTCCATTTATATTTGGTGTTGTTAATTGTCTTATGTGTTTATGAGGTTGGAGGAACATGAATTTAAATTTTTTTTGTAATAGAATGATTCTTATATATTTCTATAGTGATCGTTTCTCTTAGATTTCTCTTGAAGTTGTTTGTTTTTTTCCCGAGTTTAGGTGTATTAAATTTGAATTATGTTCTATTTGTATGAAATGTATGGTGAGAACGGTTCAATTAGATTTTTGTTATAGAGCTTCAACTACATTTGTATATTGATATAGCCTTCTTTTTGAAATACTGTTCCGAGGTTCTAAAATAGGATTTCCTGCAGTTTTCTTCATAGGGAATTTCATATACTATATTAGATCGTAGCTGTATTTTGTCTTTCTCTTTCTTGTTGGTGTACTAGTATTTGTGTAATAGCATAATAATTTTTGTTTGTTTTTGATATCCTCTTTGCACAAAAAAAATAACGATAACAAAAATAAAATAGATTACACTGTTACATACAAAACCACAGATACTTTATATTGTATGAAATTCTCTGTTAAAAAAACTTCAGGAAATCCTATTTTGGAACCTCAGAACAGTATATCAAAAGAAGGCTATGTCATCAAAAATATATTTATAGCTCTATAACAAAAAACCTGACCATACTATTCTCACCATACATTTCATACAAACAGAATATAAACTCAAATTTGATACACCTAAAATCGTACATTGGGAAAAAAAACAACTTCAAAAGAAATCTAGGAGAGGTTATCACTAAAGAAAAATATAAGAATCGGGCTTTCCAGAAAAAATCAGATGTACAAAATTTAAATTCATGTTACTCCAACCTCATAAATACATAAGACATAATTAAAAACACCAAATAAAAATAGAAAAAATACAAAACAGAAATAACAGACTGACTACTTGCTAAAAAGAATGGTTACATTTTGGTAAAACTAAACACACATTTATCTTTCTCCATTTCACCCCTATTCAGTTCTGCTACAAACCTAGAATTAGTTTTATCATACCAATATGAACATACTGTAGCAGACAATTATAATTATTGTTTGTAGTTATTAATCTTAAATTATATTCTATACATTGTAGTTTTTTAAATAATTAGCTGAAGAAATTTTGTTTTCTAAAAAACTGTTTTTTTGATTCTACAGCATGACTATGCAAACAATAAAGTTGCAAAACTTTGCCTTAATATAGTTGTATTATTGACAGATCCTCAAAATGCAGTAAAATATAAACATATATAAAACCACAGTTACAGAGTAAAAATCAAAATATATTATGATAGTAATAACCAATGTCAATAATAATGGATAACTTAGTAATTATGAAATCATTATAATTGTGAAAGCTTTTTTTCATCAGACCTAATATAAATTATTATTAATAGGACTCATGAAATATTTACAATATTTCAACCATAAACTAGTAGCATTCAATTTCTGATCATCAAAGGAATTGGCCACAGGCTACATAAATAAATAAGGTTTTTAAGATCTGGCACCCTTGTTGGACAAAAAAAGATTTTGGAGACATAAAAAAGTATGGCTTAATCATCCTTTTAGCAATTGACTATGTTGAAAAAGAAAAAAATAGTGCAAATCAAATGATCAAACATTCATTTTAACACAAAATATCAAAGGCACTTAAAGTTTAATATAATATTTTTAATATATAATCATTAATCATAGATACATACCTAAAAAAAATAAATAAAAAGTACCAATAGAACCCATGAAGGGTCTTGCGTTCAATACTAGTAATACATGGAACACTTCTAAATTATATATTTATTCCTAAGGCATAAATAGCTTATGAGTGGTAAACGTAACCTAGATTAGGGCATGATGGTGTTCCTATTTTATACAAGTAGATTCTACTTCTAAATAGCAAAGTCATTGTCAAAAATTAAAAATTATTGTCTTGAATATACTTGCGGCACCCCAGGGTGCCGAAGCACTTAATTTCCGAACCATTGACTATTTAATTGAACCATTTTTCACATTAACTTATTCAATTATTACACAATTTAGTGTACTGAACTCATTTTTATAATGAATCTTTAGGGGTCAATTTATTGATCAATTATTTAACCAATTGCAACTAATAGCAAATATTTAAACATTTTAATGGGTTTTTTTTCTTACCTCCTTTATTATAAATAACAATATTAATATATACCTAAGTATATACAAACGTAACTGGTGCCCTTCCTTTGCCACATGGCATTATAAGGGGTTGTAACCCCCACCTTCAGCGGACCCAGCCCCACTGAAGGTGGGGGTTACAATATTGACCCAGGAGCCGCTGGCCGGGGGAGTACAAAGAACAGGGAGGGCCGCTCCACTGGGGGATAAAGGGTGAGATGGGTTAAGATAACTTCAGGGTGCAGAGCCCGAGTACTTCAACCAAGAGAACAATGCTTTGCCACCTCTCTGAACAGCGGGTTAGCACATGCCTTCAGCCCATCAAAAAACTTGGTGTGGTTGCGGCCTATGAACTCCGGCACAGATGGGAGCTGGACCTCATCATGGATAGCACTGTTCCTGGCTTTTGGAGTGAAGTTCGTCTGACTATTCGCTGAAGAAGGGAATTCTGGAAACTCTGCAGCGTGCTCTTGAAGAGCCTGTGCAGGAGCAGGGCACCATAAATCAGAGTCACATGGATGATTGCTTTATAAATCTTCAACTTGAGCCGAAGTGAGATCTGATTTGAAATGAGCAGGTGGTAGAGCCTGTAGGACTTCAACTGGGCTAGTTTGAGGCTCTCCCTGACATAACTGGAGAAAGTAAGATGCCTGTCAAGTGTCAGGCCGAGGTTGAGGATGGTGTTCAAGATCCTTCGGCTTTCGTCGTCCCCTATGAACTGATGAGGGAGTTTGGCTCTCTCGTCCTTCAGAAAGGACATGACTAAGGCATCCGTCTTCGCAGGGTTCACCCTGATGCCGTCTCTCTTCAGTGCAGTTACTATGGTAGCATTTTGCTCTCATGCTGGACGCGTAGATCCTAATATCGTCTGCATAGGTTGCTACCACTACCTCTGGGTGCTTGAGAGTGACTACTGGTGCCGTAAAAACGACGAACAGTAGAGGGCCCAGCACAGAGCTTTGAGGTACTCCGCAGATGGTGGGGACCGGAGGCAACAAGTCCTCACCTACTCGTATGGCGAAAGATCTTCCACTAAGATAGCTTCGGATCAGTTGGCATAGAGCAGCGGGGAACTTGAACTCCTCCAGTTGGCGGAGTAGTAGTGAGTGGGACACGTTCTTGAAGGCCTGGCTGCAGTCCAGAGAGATAAAGGCTATCACACAGTTCTTCTTCATCTGGCTTATGATGTCTCTTGAAGCTTCGCCATATGGTTTCAGCCAGTACCTCTCTATGGTAAGGACTGAAATGAATTTTTGTAGGATTAAAAAAAACACAGAGTAACTGTCCCAAACGACAGGATTAGAAAAAATTGAAAGTAGACTTGGTGAAGTAAACCTTAGAGAAGAGGAAACTGAGGTGGTATGAACATATCTACAGCAAGGCCATATCTATGGTATGGGCTATCACAGACAATCATTGAATGAGACCAAAACTCTGGAACCTTCTTTAACAACCATTATGAGAACAGTGAAATTCAGAGAGAAATGAAGAACCTTACCAAGGACAAAAACGCAGTACATCAATGGCTGGAAGCATCCCCATGCTGAAACGTAAATGGGACCAAGAAAAACAAGCAGAGTAAATAGAAACTAGGAAAAAAACCACCTTTAAACCTAACAGAAAATACACATAAAACATTTGGTTATTATAAAAGAGAAAAAAAATAACATCAACCCTTGATACTTATTAGAAACAGCTTGTTTCTTCGAGCTTAAAGTTCATTTACCAACTATCTAATTTTCCTCTTTACAATTGTTCAAAATTAACATTTTTTATTATTTTGCATTATTTGATTTTAAATATGGCATGTATGCAATTTGAATGCTCTAAAACTTTGAATTGTTTAGTGATTATATAAAAATATTATTGGCTAAAAAAAAGTTTAATTAATTATTTATTATAGATTTGGAAGAGAATTTATTTTTGCTTCTGGTGTTTTTTATAATAGATTTTATAAAATTATTCAAGATCACCTTAAAAATAATTGTGCATGAGAACTATTTGATTGCATATTTCATGGCTTTTGACGGCACAAAAAATTGATCTCTGGTCATAACTCATGACACAATTTAGGTATTTTATACAATTTGTTTAAGTTTCCTAAATTGATCAGATACCAGTGTTCATGGTGTATACTAGATTGAAGTACACCAGTGTTCCCCAAACCTAGAGGAACAATGGCTGATGGGGCCACTTCCCTTAGCATAAGCCAGAATGAACTTAGATAACTAACAGAATACAGTCAATCAAAAAGACAGTGGTTATACATTCCTTTCCGAAAACTATCCCTGGAAACCACGATATCCAAGTTCAAAGGAATCGAGATATGAAGAGAAGTAAATATTTTTAATCTATCAATACATATTACTCATAACTACATCAGTCAAAATATCTTTTTGGTTTTCATTTCTAACTTTCTTACTATTCCTGTTTTGTTTTTATGTGAGTTTACATATGTCTTATTACTGTTACTGATATACCTTTTTATCAGTTTTATATATGTCACTTTTACTTTTACACAAGCTTGATCTACTATGTACTATGTTTACTTTTAGCCCTACTAAAGAACAATAATGTGGCTCAAAATGTTGCTAAAAATAAATAGCTGAAACTATTGTTTAATTTATGCTTTTCTTGACCAAAACCCAAACCATCTCCCTCCTAGTTCATGTACGGTCAACCGTTTATATATAATATATCTTTAAAAAATCAGTGATTTCATTAATACATATAGAACTATAATAACTAAGCTTATAATCATTGGTAATTTAATATAATTAAAGCTATATTATGTTGTTTTAACATCAGAATAAACTCTTTTATATTTCCATATATTAGTGGTATTATGTAAACATTAATTGAATGACTGAAAACAACAATTAAAAAGCTAAAAAATTCATTGAAGTTTATTTACTTATGAAGTTTAATGTAGCTTATAAAGTAATTAAATGTAGCTTTACTTATCTGACATTTTAAACAGACAATTATAGCAAGTAGGTTGGTCGATGTACGACATGTCACAATCATAACACAAAAAAAGGCAATTCTTCCATGCAGGATCCACCCCACTAAGACCCCCGGGAAGCGACAGTCCTACCAAACTACGAAATCTTCCTCTATCCAACAGTGCTTTGCGCTGGCTTCAATCCTTCCTATCCGATCACACCCAGTACGTAGTGGTTCCTGATAAACCTCCATCAATGACTCGACCCCTCACCTATGGTGTCCCTCAGGGTTCATCGCTATCTACATCAATGACCTTCCCATCCTTATCCAACATTCTCAATACCATTTGTATGCAGATGATTTCCAAATTTATTTTTCCTTCCTACCTTCTGACCTATTAGTTGCTACAGAGAAGATCCAAAAAGACTTAAATAGAATTAGCCAGTGGGCACAGGAAAACAAGCTTATGTTGAATGCATAGAAGACTAAGGCAATTGTAATAGGACCCAATCACCTCCAGAAAACTATTCCTCTTATTCCAACCTTATTCCTAAACATATTTTATTTTATGACATCTTGTAAATTCAACTCTATTTTGTAATTTACTCTAAGGCTCTAAAACCTAATTTTGATGCCTGTAAATTATTCTAAATGGATCAATCCCAAAATAAATAAGGATTATTATTATTATTATTATTATATCACTTTTGAAATATTAGCTTAAAACGGGAAGAGGAAACTTGAAGATAGTTAAATCGAGCAATATTTAAAAAGCGCCTGAAATTGTATAAAGGCATGATCTCATTTCACATGGCTGTTTTAGATATTCATACCACTTAGCTTTGCATGTAAGTTACATTTGGAATCAATAATATAAGCTACGAATGAAATTCAAGAACACCAAATTATAGGTAAAGATAAACAATAATGCGATAAATATTTAAAAAACAAAGGTATGTAAAATACAGAGTTGCCTTTTCTGCGTAATAACATCAATGTAATTATTTAATGTTATGAAAATTACATTTTGATTATAAAAATAACCATCTCTGGAACATAACTCAGTATATTTTAGTACAATTATATTTATTCATTTTATTTTAAGTGATTATTATGAATTACTTGAAATTCACATCTAAGATTTCCTCAAATATAAAATTTTATATATGAAAATTTCAGAAACAAAAATTAATTAAAGCCATTTTCCAAAAAATGAAGATCTATCCTTCAAAGGCAATATTAATCATTCATATACAATGTATATATTTTTCTTAAAGCTTATTTCCATTCAGGGTGTACAAAAATACACATGTAAAAATGTCAGTCATACAAATATGTTTTTTCAAGAACTTTGTCTAAGAATTTTTTTTTCAATTTCCATACCTAGTAATTTCTTAAAATTACTATTTTGGAAATACTAACATAAGTCGATGACCACAAATATATATTTAATGTGAATAGTTATCCATGTATATAATTAATTAATTCATAGAAGTTTGAACACAATATGAAAAGATAGTTCTTGAAAAATTACAAGCTTTTTAGGTATATACAAATCATAAGCAATTTAAGAATACTTATAAAAATTAATAACACAACCTAGCTACCTCAGGTGTCAACAGTTATGTACCTACTTTTGACAAATGGTTTGAATCTTTAACTTTTAGTAAGATGAAATTGAAATTTTTCACTAAATAAATGAACAAAGAGAACAATGGAGGGAAGAGAATTATAAATGTTCCAGAACAATCTTGTCACTGATACCAACATCATATAAGAAAATAAATTGATTAATGAAAATACAATTTTTAATAAAATGACTGATTTTGACAAAACCTAATCAGTAATATCATATTTTTCTTTTTCTAATACAGTAAATTAGATTTTTTTATCATGACATATTTTTAGGAAATAATAATGCCTACTAAAAATCTAAAACTATATTAATTTTAATATAATACTATGTTATACAATTTAAATGAAAGTAAATAAATTTCATGAAAAAAATAATTCCGATAAATAATAAAATAATGTTTAATATTTCTCTTAAGCAAAACATGGATAGTATTAAAAACAATTGTTATAATTTTATTTCAACTTGCCAATAAAAAAGAACCGGATTATTATTTTTATTTTAATGAAAAATGTTGGTACCTATTAATGTATCGGGTTATCATAAATTTCAAAAGCCTATCCCGGACAACTTGGAAGAGCGGGGGGGGGGGAGAGGATAGGAAAGGGAAGGGAGTAGGGTAAGTGATAACAATGAAGATGTGGATAAAAAATGTATTGGTAAAAGTCGAGCAGATTTATGTCTCTTATCAGGAGAGTGATTCACTCTGATTCCTTAAAGATCGTGCGAGAAGGAAGAAGAAAACATTTTCTACTTTACAGCCAATAAAGGGAAAGATTTTTTATTTCATTATTTTACGTATACCTTAATTTTTGTTAAAAATAAATGGAATATGGTTTGGGTGCGGTCAAATAAAACTCAAATAGTAATAGTTATTTTAAATGAGCCAACGTTTCGCCCCACGTTGCAGGGCTTCGTCAGGGCTGTTTTGACAAAAGTCAAAGTCAGAGTGAATTAATTTTTGTTGTTGAATTGTTAATCTATCTCAATTTAACCACTGTTTCAAACAAGTTAGTGTAGCAGTCTGACACTACTTTCTAGTAAATCAGAACTTTCAGGAGCTGCCAATAGAGCCGTTACAGTCCAGAATTACGAGAACCATAGCACCCAGATCTGATGCCCGAGACGTGAACCACGTTACAATAAACAAATATCTCATATTAATTTCTTGTAACTACTTTAAACTTGCTTGAATAATCTATTGTTATATTCATAATTTTTTTGTTTGGATGAATGAATGAATAAAAACTGTAATAGAGTTTCCTGATCCACTTAAAGCTAATCTCTAGCATGCAGTGACTCTCAATGGACTTTTCATGCCTACAGACATCACAGGGCAAAACTCAGCTATCAAGATTAATTCGAAATATACACGCACTTTTCAAAGGAAACAGTGAGTGAACACAACACATACTAGCGGATCAGGCTATTCTACCTACTATTTAGGTACTGAATGCTAGGTCGCTTCATTTCACTAATATTCCGTTGAGACTTTCCTCTATCGTTAATAACTTTGGACAAAACCGAGGACGAATACCATTAGGTCGTCTCCTTCCGTAATGATCTACCATAAAAACTTGCTATAGCAATCCTGCACGATTATCCAAGTATTCTACAAGGATAAATACCATCCTGCGGGTAAATAAGTGTACAGTACTTCTTAATTCTTTAATATTAGTGTATCGCACTTCTTAATTTGGTGTCTGACCAGACTCATACATCGAGAATTAGTGACCCCGATGTGAATCTCATACCATTTCCTAATAGGAGCGAGCAATGAAGATGACAGGATTATCACAGGAACTTATGGGACAGTGTCCTAGGACAACAGACCTGAATCCCTTCCTCTCGCACCATTGTCGAGGTGTGAGTAGTGGCTAGGCACCAAAGTAAGAAGTGCAGTGCACTCGGAAATCATATAAACAATTATAAATATAGTAAAAGATTGATAAAAACTAGCATGTTTTAATCTAAAGCTATGATAATAATACAGAATTTTCAAAAATTAACTTTCTAAAATTCTGAATATCTAATCGATTAAATTTATAATTAATCTGGCGTTATTATATCAAAGTTTGATCGTAGATGATATCGTCGGGTTGGAAGTAAAAGTGACGTCTTTTCAAGATGATGACTTTTGTTCTTCCTGTGCCTGAACAAAATGTATGCTTCAGAACTGACAAAAGTTCCAATAATTAATATTATACATGGTCTAACATTTTTTTTCTTTTCTTTAATGTCACTTCAATGGTATTAGCGAGAATGTTCTTACTATATCATTCGGATACATTTTATCATCTCCAGGTATTTATTGGAATCGAGTTTTCAATTTTAAGATCGTTTCTTTCGTTCTGGTATTTTAAGCGTTTGGACAGGCATGAAAGATTTAGAGATGTATTCTGAAAGGCTTACCATGAAGGTGATGGTCCCACCTAATCTGAAAGGATCCCAATATTAGATTACTACCATTCTATTTTATTGATTGTATGAAGATAGTCCGGGTGGTGGTCAATGAAGGTGTCAAAATAGTAAAAGAAAACTGTTTATTGCTAATCGTTTCGCCCCACATTGCAGGGCTTTACCAGGGATGTATGATTATAGTACAAAGGACAACTGATCTCAGATAGCCCTGACGAAACCCTGCAAAATGGGGCGAAACGTTGGTTAACAATAAATAGTTTTTTTATTATTGTGATACCTTTATTCACCGCCACCCGGACTATCTACCTACAATCTACTTCATACGGTCAAGTATCGTCTCCCAATATATATTCTTTCAGTTTCGAAAATATGAAAAATGTTCATTAAACTATCAAAGACTGTTTCACTGCAGGAAAGGAGCGATGCTATGGGCCCCCCTACATTCCTAAAAGTTTAATTGGTGATATATAATTAAATAATTCGTTTTCTTACAATCAGACATAGCAGACTTGCTACCGATTGTAATTTTAGTAACCCTTAGGCGTGATAAAATTTATTGATAATGTTTTGACAAAGTTTGCCGACTTCTTGCTGAGTTCTAATAAAAATCACAGTTTTAAATAATAATTACAGGAAAATATAGAAATAATATAAACTAATTTAAGTATAAAGAAATTCAATTCATAGATATATTGTAGTATAGATTAAGGTAAAAAATATATTGATAAGATTGTTGGCCCCTCTTAGTTTTCCATTTTAAATATTGAAAAATTATTTGAATGATAGATATTGTAAATATTACTAAAGAAAATATTCCTTGAAATTTTCTTCATTAGTGGAATTAATGAAATCATGATTATTGAAAACCATCTAAGGATGAATTGTATTTCAGAAATATTGTTGGTAACAGTGGCAACAACAACGTGGGTTTCTTTGAGGTTCCTCACGATTCGTCGGTGCGTCGGATTAACATTTTCATCCGAATTCATCGTAAGTTACTCTGAATTTCAATAAGTGTAATTGTGATCATTAGTAAAAAGAATAATTAACTGACATGTTTGTGTATATTAGTAAAAATTTCTCATACATATATATTTAAGTTGTTTAACCTTCCACTCGACATGCATTTTGATGAAAAAAAATAGCTTTAATAGTTTATTAATTTTGTTTACAATACATTAATTTGTTATATATAGAAATAATTTATTCTTCGAAAATTATTTTCAATCCCCACAACTTGACTTATTTTAATTTTATCTGTGTGATGTACTAACAAATAGTATAATGACTATGATCATTTGTTTTAGAATCCAAAATGGGGAAGATTATGAAAGCTGGTAAGGTGGTGTTGGTGCTGAGTGGTAGATATGCTGGAAGAAAAGCCATAGTGCTGAAAACTTGTGATGAAGGAACACAAGAGAAGGCATATGGGCATGCAATTGTTGCTGGCATTGATCGTTATCCCCGTAAAGTCCATAAGAGGATGAGTAAAACAAAGATCCATAAGAGGTCTAAGATCAAGCCTTTTTTGAAGGTAATTATTCAATATTTATTGTATAAGTGATAGGTGTATGATTTATTGATGATTTCCACTGTCGGTAGTGGCATGCAAAATTCTGCTGATTATTCATTTTGTGGTGGAAAATTTAGACATTAGCAGCTGGTGTTTCTTCTGTATAGTTTACTTTAATGAGCTTCATCTTCTATCCTGTTTTACTTAGTATACTTGCATACTTTTACTGTATACCCTACCCTATTTTTATAAATATATCCTTTTCGAGAGAATATTGTGAGTTCTTGCAGAATTTATCTTTTGTGTTTATTTAATATTGGATGTTCAGTTGTTTTATATATCATATTTAGGAAAACTTAATGTAATTACTCAGTATGTTAAATTGTAACAGTTATTAGATGTTTTTTTAAAAGGGATAATGTTTTGGATGAATCTATGTAGTTGAATTTCTGATTGATTTGTTTGGTTTATACATGTGTTTGTATTATACATTACTGGAAAAGTATCCAACTTCACAGAAATTATACTATAATAAATCCTAGTGATTATGCCATCTCTTTATTGTAATTCCGTGTTAACCTTATAGTTCTGGTTAAATGTAGTCTATAATTAGGTAAAAGGTGTTAATAGATTACATAGCATTTGATTTAATCTGTAAGTAGGAATAAACAAATATGATGTAGTTCAGGCTGAACAGTTCTGATGTACTCTGCAGCTTTCTCATGAATATGGCACAGAAAATTTAACTTTATTTTTTATTTGCTCTATATTGAATAACTTCTAATGTTTGTTAAGCATAATTTTTCGTTTTTCTCATGGTTTGTGTTAGTATATTTATGTTTGTCATTTATTAGTTTAGTATCCATACTTAATTACCTAAAAACTAAGATATATTATTTTAACTCAAATTATTTTATTTTTTAATATCAAAAAGTGTTAATTCATGTGTTATAATTGTCTATGGAAGCTTATTTAGCTTTTATTAAATATGCTGGTGTGGTTGAACAGTATTTTTTTCTCAAATTTCGTCAGAAAATTATTGTTCCTTGTTATCTCATATAATTTAGCCGGGTGTGATCCATCTTAGCTTGTAAAGCTGACTCTTAAATAGATGGTCATGGACAAAGATTGTCTTAATTTTGCTTAAATTGGTGATAAATTTTATTATTATTTTTGTATGGAGTCATCTTTAGTATTTAATTAATTATGTTATAGGTTATGAATTACAACCACCTTATGCCCACTCGTTACACAGTATCCGAGATCGCTCCTGACCAAAAGGTGGTTACAAAAGATTTGAAGGATCCAATGAAGAAGAAGAAAATCCGTTTCCAAGTCAGGGTTAAGTTTGAAGAAAGGTAAACATTTTTAGTTTGAATTATATTTCTTAAACAACAAAAACTCTTAAATAAATTGTTTCCTTTAACAGAAATTGTCCAGATTCCAATATATTTAACATGATGACTTGGTTTCTGATGTTTCTTAAAAGCCATTCACCAATTAATGTATGTACATATACATATTTATAAAAAATTATGGATTATATTTTGAAATCTCAAGTGAAAATATGGCTGTTAACTAATCCTTCTCAAGCTTATTTCAAGGAATAAGACATGCTGACCTGTTGGTGATTATAGTGCCAAAAATTTTCAAATTAAAGTGCCCCCATGTTTTCCAGTTAATTTATGTAATGAAAAGAGAAAAAGTGAAGTTTCTGTGCTTGAAACAAAAAATCATTATTAGGGTAATTTTTTTTCTTAGAAGTGAAATGTAAGTGGTTAGTAATTATCTTTGCAATAATCATTGACTTAAACCAGACCATTTTATACAGCAAGGAACAAATATGATTCCGTATCTGTCTATAATGAAATCTATATTATGAATAGAACACCTACTTTACCTAAAGTTGGAAAGTTTGAGATTAGTGTAAGTGGTATTATTTAAGTTATCAACTTCCATCCACTGCTTTCTCTTATCTTGTAATTTCCTGAAAACATATATTACAAAAATGGTCCATCTCGTTGAGTTTATTCTCAAATTGAAATGACTAATAATTAACCTTAAGATATTGGTAATGATATAATCCATAGAATAATAGAAAGGGAGCTCTGTTAACCTGTGTAATTAGCAGAAATCTTTATTTTTGGTGTTATGAGATTCAACATATTTTTTGTATCAACTTTACATCTAAATCCAGATTCTGTATTTGAAAAAATTACATTGAACAGTAAGGGCTTTATATTTATTAATACCCAGTTTACGAGGCCTATCAATTTGTCAAATCTCAAACTTTAACTTGAAATACCCAAAATAACCGTAACTGATTAACATCAATTTTAACCATTCTGCATTGTATATTAATCATTTAATTATACACAAAATTATTTTTTCCTAAACTTTCTACTTTTTGAAATTTGTTTGTTGTATGGCTATCTTTGTGAAACCCATATAATTGACGGGATAGCTGATTTAGTAAACAATAGTTATATGTCAGCTTCATTTTAAAATTATTCCTCCAAGAATAAATATAAGAGTGAAAGAAAAGTCTCTAGTAAGATGCTTCCAAATTATTAACTCAATCTCGCCTCGATGATTTAAACTCAAGAGGATTGTATGGCCTGATTTTTATCTTTTATTTTCCAACAAAATCCCTGTTGCATATTTCTGAAGAAACAAGAGACGATTCATGATAATTTAACAGTTTATTTAAAGGTGAAGACTAATATTATTTAATTTAGACTTAATTAGAATAAATTGATTTTTTTAAAAAAAGAAAATTGGTATTTTTTTTACCCATCAATTTTACGGGTGCTCGTAGAAATATGTTTTTAAGAAACACCTGTAAAGCAAGTGTTAAAATACAAAAGAAAACTTTAAATTCACTTTTTTTTACATAAGGAGTACTCCATGGAAATAGGCAGATTTTAAGTTTGTAAGTTCGATAGTTATAGTTTCATGGAGCTATATTTGATGAGGGGGGATGGGGCCATTCTTGCAATCAGGCCTGTTTAAATTTTAAGCAAGCTGTGCCTTCTAGTTCTGTGTCTATTCAACTCCTTTGGCTCTCTCCTATTTAACTCGATGTGTTCCTTTGGTTGTGTAGTCCGCTCTGGAAGTGGGTCCACTGGAGCTTCTTCTAGACAGTAATATTGTGTTATAGAAAAAGACTTGATGCGGGTAGGGAGAAAAAACTCTTCCTCAAGGTCGCATTCTTGTATTTTGAGATATACTATAATCATGTCAATTTTGGATATTACTATTTGTTAAGTGTTAGAAACATTTTAAATGTTATTTTGTTTCAAATTATACTGTTGAACTATTAGATTTTAAATGAAATCCCAAACATCCTATCAGAAGAGGTCTTAAAAAGCAATGTTATATTGTAACCAATTGTCTGATTAGTGATTTCCACTATTAACAATAAAAAAACAGTAAAAACCAAGTACATGTTTTTTTCTTCAGGTTTCCATTTTTTGTGGACGTTGGTATATTGATTTTGTTTTTCGTTTCATTTAATTCTAATAGAGTATATTGTGGTAACATAATGTATGTAAAAAAATATACATATTTTTAAAGTATATTTATTCATGTTTACTATAAGACTAATTATAGTTAATTTAGTTTGAGTCCAAATGTAGATTATATTTAAATGGTCATTCTGCACCATAGTTCAAAGACAAATTACATCTCAGTGTTAATTTGTAACAAAGTGGTGCTAAATAGATCTGTTTGAATTATTTAAATTTTTTCTACTCGATGGATTGATTTCATATTTCAGACAAACATTAAATTGTTTATTACCTTTCCTTTTTGTTATATTTTATCACATACTAGTTGTTAGTCTTTTACCTTAAATATATTTTTGATTTATGCTTCCCTCTCCCAGTTTTGAAATTAGTAAAGCTTTAAGCGTAAATGTTTTTTACTTATAACATAGAAATAGCCAATACTGAAAATTAGGCAAAATGTGTTAACAAGAAATCAAAAATTACTCTTCATGTGGAAAGTGGTTTCAACTAAGAGTTTCAAAGGCAGGAGCCTATGCATAGAGATACTAAAATTACCATGGATATGACCCTTATTATTGAATGGACCATTGACAAATAAATATTGTATCCATAGCAATTTTAGCTATTAGTTTCATAGTTGCCCAACTCTGCCTATGGACAAGTATATTACGATTCTATTTAGAGACTTCCTGTAGTATTAGTTGCCAGTCAACATACAGAAACAAGGCAGTATTTAGTCCTATTCCACTCGGTTTTTTTTTATCTCTAGCTTCATATTTTTATAATAATGGATGTGAAGAGAGGTCATCACACTTAACCTTCTGACATGGCTGTCATACCCAACGCCTATGTGGATCTTGAACTAACTCATTAATCCAGTTTTCTTTTTGTTCCTGATCTGGAGACCATACAGTAACAAGATGGAGAAAAACACACACGAGGTTATCTTAAATATATTGGCACAAGGCCTCTGAGTTATAATTGTCAGGAACTTTCAAAGTTATATAATACAAACTATCTAAGAATATAATATTTAATATCATCTTTTGTAGTTATATTTACCTTGTAATATTGGTACCATCGACTCAGTGTCCTTGGAGTAGTTTTTTTTTTCTTTCAGTACCGCTAGACTTTTTTTTTTTTGTCCAGGTCCGTCCTTTTTGCACTCATAGATTAATTATTCTGTTGTTTAAAAGACAATTTTTCCTATTTAATAAACTATTTTAATTCTAAATAAAGATTGCTAATCATAACTTTCTTTTTCAGGTACAAGCAAGGCAAAAGCAAGTGGTTTTTCGAAAAATTAAGGTTTTAATTGCTTGTTTTTTATTTCTTAATAATATATAAATTTTAAAAACTTATTTTTTTTATTAACCTAATTCCTATAGATTTAGTTATATTTATGAAAATTGGAACTGCTAGATTTACAACATTTGCTTAATTTATGACTATTGTAGCATTTAATTTTGAATTACTTTGTTTCTCTCTTTTAATTACAATTAACATTAAAATACACCATCTTAACTAGAATTGTAATAGTTTTTAAACTTTCTAAGTATTTATTTTGGAGTGAAGTATCATGTTAAAGTTAGAAAAAACAACTAAAGATCAAGCCAAGCATCTGTATCAAATGCATTGTTTAGGGACCAAGAAATTGTTTATTATTATTTTATTGAGGGTCAGTATACCCTTCTTCACCATGATATATCCTGATCCTCTTTTGCTTTTAGAAACACTGTGGTTCATAGATCCCTTACGAATAGTATTAATTCTTACTTAGCGCATCCTGTCTTAGATGTTTAAACTAGTAATGTCTTCAGGTTAAAGTAATCTCGGTTCTAGGGCACAGAATGTGCTTAGCCTTATCTTTACCCTTTAGATCTGTGGGTCCCAACTTTTTTTTTTTTTTTTTTAGTTAAATTATAAATTAAGTAGGTGAAAGGTGGAACCTTGCCTTATCATTTTATACAAAGAGGTATAAAATGCCATTTTTTCAGCAAGAGCTTGGATACCTAGACAAAACTAGTGCAAATTTGGAGAAAATCTGAAATGGTAAGGTTTGAAACTGCATTGAGTTTATGTGGAATGGTTCATTCCTAAATTATTTCTGGGAACCATTGCTCTAGACCAGTAGCTCCGAATTTTGTTACAATTTATTATTCGAGCATTTTATTATCTCTCTTGATTGGGTTGACTGAAAGGTTCTAACAGTCCTATATACAATAGTAGTGACTCAAACTGTTAACAATGTGGAAGATCTCGTTTTTGTACATAAAAAATTAATATAGGAAATATACAGTATATTCCCTGTATTAACTTTGCAGACCCATCAATATTTAGGAATTTATTTCCTGGTTGAATAAGTCCCATTCCCCAAGAGAATGACTCAGAGTAGTGGGAGCACTGCTATCCTATTGTTTTAGCATGTTACCTCAGCTTGTCACAATAAATTCTAGATGAAAATGACTTAATGGTAATGGAAAGATGAACAGGCCCTTTTTTTTAAAAAATAGTTTTTTCTTTGGAATACTCTTAACAGGATGGGCACTAATGGGTTATTTAACATTGTTTCTGAGCCATTCTGTTTATTAAGGCATCTCTTGTCATATTATGTTTCAATTTTTCCCTTGTTCACAACTACATAAGTTTATATCCCCTAACTATTTTCTTTAGAATATCAATTAAAATAAATGAGGTGAAGAACACAAATAAGTAAAAACGTATTTATTAGTGCCCTTGATGATTAGGCACAAATAAATGAGTTTACTTATTCGTCTTCTTCACTGATCGCACAACTAACCATCTCATTTATATACATCCATTGTGAACTATTAACTCTTCACTATTAGTAGTGTTCATAAACTAACCCTACTAATTTGAATCATGGATAAGAATATTTTTCTTTTTGCCTTCATCCACCCACTGCTATTTTATTTTATTGGTAGATCAAGAAATTTTAGGTGGTACTAGAGTATGCACTATTATACTATAATAATAGCTTGTATAAAAAATATGAGGTGGTACATGGAGATCATGGGTTTACAAGAAATTTACAGACTTAACGTGGGGCGAAATGTTGGCTCAATAAAATAGTATAATTATCTACTATTTGAATTTTATTGACGGCACCTGGGCCATATTCCATTTAACAGACTAATATACGAACTTCCTGGGTAATAGTCCATCTTATGAATAGAAATAAGAAACGAGATAATAATAGACTATATCTACAATAAATATTTCTGCCTATAGTAATGTGGCTCAAATTTGTTTATTCTTTTGTATTTGGCTTCCCTTCAAAATTTCACTATAAGGTGATTTTAGGTGTTTCTCATCAATTTTTAGGAAGCACTGGAAGGAATTTCAGATTGACCACCTCATTTTTTTCCTTTTATAATATTATTACAAGTACTTCATGTCAAATACAAACGATATCTGTAATTTTGTATTCTTTTATTCAGTTGTTTCCGATAGTCATAAAGGCTCCTGGCCTTCTGATTTTTTGTATACATTATTTTTATATATTTTATTTTATACTAGATCGGCCTGGTGGGCCTACATGGTTGATATAACCGTTTTATTATATATATATTTTTTTAACAGTTGATTATGGGGGGGTATAGTCTCATACAAAAGACACCCCTAACTATAAACAATGTTATTATTAAAAGAAAAATAAAAATAAGAAAAAATAAATAGATAAGAATAATGCTTCTTAATAAAAGAGGAAAGTAAAATTAATAACAAAAAATAATGATATTGGTACACTTAAATAAAACAAACAATTGCCCTCTAATAGTAAAAAGAAACAAGTTAATTTGAAAAAGGGACGAGAGAAGGAAATAGAAAAATAATAATAATGAATAAATAAAATGAGTAATAATAAAAAGTAAAATAAAGGTAGTGTGACTATGAATTAATTTTATATTTATTAAAATTTATAAAAGAATGTTCTGTAGCAGTCTAGGCTTCAGTCTTCGGGTTGAGTTTGAGTTTCCCAGGTTATAGGACACTGATCCTTTAACTGTCGGCAACTGGGAGTGGAACTTCATGAACTGTTTTTTGATGTAATCCTCTATAATTTTTATACAGGACGTAAGTTTTTTGTAGCGAACATTGAGTATAGAGAAAAGAAAAAATAGACTCCTTAATAAAAAGGTAATCCGACTTTTTTCATAGAAAAAACTTGACTTCCCGATCTAATAACTTGTTAGTTCAGTTAAGGTTGCGATTGGTCTCAATCTTCAAGGTAGTCAATTTTCCATGAGTACCAAAATTCACAATATCCAGTTTGGCATAGGGAAGCGGTGATTCCATCGTCCGAATATTGTTCCATAATTAGCCATTAGTCCTCCAGGTTTATTTTACACTTACATAATACCCTAATATCACTTCTCCTTGCAAGCAGTCCCAAAAAAAGTACATATTTATAGGTGTCAGCTCCACCAGTAGAATGAAGATATGCTTGGTGAAAACTTTACTACGGAAAAATAGAAGAAACTTTGTAGGAGAGCATCCAGGTTGAGAATGAATATGGAGAGGATCGCTAAATGAAAACAATATAACTTTAGCGTACGACTGGCTGCAGAACCATAAAGCTCGAGGAATCGACTTCTTACCTGTTAAGCTGTTCAAATATGGAGGAAGTGAACATTTCAAGACCTTAACTAAATATCGTCACTGTCTCGTGTGAGGAAACTGCAACATTCGGCTTTTACATACCAGTTCATACAAAATATTCTCAAACTCTTTGTTTCGCTGACTCCTCCCCTATTGCCAACATTAGTATAAACAGAATATAATATAATGTGTCATATTAAGTAACAATGATGGTAATTTTTGATCTTCAGAGGATTTAGCCCCAGAAATAATTTATTTTTAAAATTAATATCCTGACATTTTAGAGATATATGTATTAATTCAATTAGATTAGACATGGTACAATTAATCTGGGCCAGATTTCTCCAGAACCCACGACAAACAAAAAATATACAAAGATAGAAAATTATTAACCTCCTCCGAAGTAAAAAACTGACTACTTTCTGGCCTATAACTGAACTCATAACTGGCTATAAATTCAATTTTAACATAATAAGTTCTCTGCAGGGTGAATTTTCCATTTATTTTTTTTTATGTTCACTTAAGATTGTTCAACTATCGATATATGTTTTAAATCGATCAAATAAAAATAATTTATTTATATTGTTTTATAAAAAAATTCTAGTAACTAGAATCGAGTTATTTTAGATACATTATTCGTAAATGTTCTTGGTTGATTTATTTTTGAGGAAGATATAAGTGATGAATAGTTTTTTAATGAAGGCTGTGAATGAAGTGAGGTCGTGCCAATGCCATCTGAGAAGTTCCGAGTTCATTAGTCCTAATAATTTGTGTCCAGGGGAAGAAAAGAGTAGTGTGTATGTGGTGCAATGTAACTCGACTCAAACCTTTTAGAGTGTTACAACCTAAATTTATTTATTATAACAATGAAAATTTCCGCAATAATTTACGAATTCCAACCTGAATACTTAATTTTCCTATAAATATAAACATCAAAATGCTCCCGTCATTCAGTACTCAACAGTCGTCATTCGACCCTATCAATATTTTATAACCTTGTGCAGAAAATGCAGAAGTGGATTTGCAATTGGACGATATTTAGATTTTATTATTTCTCAATGCATTTTTATTTTTGACCTTCCAAAAGTAAGATCAGAAGAAATCAACAGCAAGAATGGAAACATCACCAGGATATGTGTTAATGAAGAAAGGTAAAAGAGGAGCTGCTGCATTTATTCATGCAGATTGTTCAAATGCTGCTCCAAGAAAAAGTCTTGATGATTTACTAGATATATTGTTGAATCCATCTAAAGCTATTGATGAATGGGATACAATTGACTGGTGCAAGTGGCTTATGGCTGGTGGAAGAACACCTGATGAATTTTCTAGTATAGGTATATAGCCCATTAAATACTCATGATCATTAGACATTTCAGTTTTGAATAAAATTTATCTGATGTCTCGTGCATCTACACTTTCTTGCCTCCTGAACAAGATGTTAGTGTAACATCAATGATTGGTTGTTTGTCATTGTTTCTGTTGTATTATTACTATTGAATATATTAATTGTTACAGTTTAATGCTATCTCAATTGTTTTGTGAATCAGTGTGAAAATAGTTGCCTATCAATAATGAGTTTTGATCTAAACTTTTTTGACAGATTAAGAATTTATCTATTATTTTCATTTAAGATATAAGTGCTGTTGAATTTAAGATATAAATTATATCGTTTGATTATTTACTGTCGTCATGTGCACACAATTTGCATAAATAAATTTTGTTCCAGATAAGTGATCATATTATTAATTAACTTGAGGTTCTATTAGGCCTTACTTTTGGTTTTTATCTAACCAGTTTTATTTATTAGTAAATAATGATAATTCTTAACCTTCATTATGCTTTCTGTTAGGTTCATATTAATGTAGTGTAAGTATTGGATTATCAAATAAAGTCCTATATATTAACAAAAATTCTATTCCATTCTGTGAAATTGAAATAAAATTCTTAAATTTTATTAAACTTAGGGGCAATGACCTTAAGACTTGTCCATAAGTGATATGGGTTCTATTAGTACATTTGCTTAGTTTATTTGATTAATAATAATTTTAATTCAAATAAGGTGAAATTTTTCAACTCTTTTACTGATTTTTCTACAAAATGGAAAACTAGATCAGGTTTGAACCATTATCCATCGTTATTCATTTATCAGTGATTTTCCAAATTCTTATCACCAAATGCCTTATTTTTTTATAATTTAAACACTTTTATTTAACTTTCCATAATGTTTTTGCTATTCCAGTATGATTTTCAATAAATGTAGTCCAGATAAAAAAGTAAGTAAGTGACATTTGGGTCAGGGATTTTTTAAGGAACAATGGCAAGGTTGATATGGATACTTGATGTTTCTGAATTTGTGATAAATCTTTGATATTTTAATGATTATAATTTTATTCTTTTCTTTAAATGACCACTTAATTATCTCATTCAGATTGCAATTCATCTGTTTCTCTTATTCAGTTCACTAGTCTTTAAATCTACCGGATATATCAGTTAAAATGACTTTTTTTCTGTATCTTATTGTTTTTTATTGTATTTAAGTTTCCAACAACATCTTTGTTGAATGGGGCTGACCTGATTAACATGATAAGAGTAAGACAATGTGAGACAATGATGAACTCATGGGCTTCTTTACCTGTCTAAAGGTTATCTCATTTTTTTAAAAAATTTAAATAAGAATAAAAGATTTGGTGGACTACCATTTGGGTAGGATAGGTATTATTAAATAAATCTGTTTTTAATCTGTGGCATAGATATCAATTTTATATCAGTTGTAAAATTCAATTACTATTTATATTAAATATGGGGAGCAATCTTTTTTTAAGATAATTCATAACCAAGTTTTGGTCGGGTTATGTCATATCTTATTTATAGGTTTTAATTCTGATGTAATATTATTTGTATTAAGCTAATTTTAATATTGAAATTTATTATATTTCAAAAGCTATCTTTCATTAATTGAATCATGGGCTGAAATAATATATGTCACAATTTAATTAAAATGGACCAAACATTGTCTGACTCTTATTTTCCTTTATTAGTGAGTTCCTTTGTGCTTATATTTTCAGTAATATTATCATTGACCCATAAACTATTCCATTATTTGATTAATTGTTTAATGTACACAATGTACAATGAAACAAACAAAAATAATATAACTAAAAATTGTAAAATACAACCTTATTTTAGCCAAGCAATTAATTAAGTTTTTGTTAACAATATCAAATGTACTTAAGCTGATGCAACAATATTTGTAGTTGGTTCGATTCCAATGAAACCAACTTTTTTTTTGTTTTAAAGGTTTTTTATTTTGAGTGAATCCTATTGGCTCATGATAAAATGATCAGCGACTAAAAAAAAAATATTAAAAATTAAAGAAGTTGGTGAGGGATGTGTTCAGGAAAGAAAAATGCAGAGATTAGAATACACTTTTAACAAAAGTTGAAGAAACATAAGTAGATGGGGAGATATAGATAATTTACAAGACTGAAAATACGGAAGTAAATTTGTGTTTATTACTCGAATGCTTTGATAGTGGCACTACTAAAAAAAAAGTTTTATTTTTTATTGAATGCTTTCCATTTATTATTCTGCAGACTTGGGTTACTTTGTAACAATTAGAATAACTTTGGGGTAGATTGTCATGGGACCTCAGCAGGGAAAGTAACCCCAATCTATGCTACTATTTTAAGAATAAATCAGATAAAACATCATTTTTTTTTAAGTTATGCCCTTATCAATTGAAAGCAGGAATATGAATCATGAAAAATGAAAATGAAAATAATGTAAAATAAAAGATATAGTAGAATATTTTATCAAAAATATATAAGTTAAGAATATATTGTGAAAAAAAAAATTATAAGATTAGGTGATAATCCTCTGTTGAAATCATTTAAGGAAAAATTAAAAAGGACTCCATTTCCAACCAACTTCTCGATTTATTTCTATATCAACAATACTTCCTTCATTATAGAAGTAGTACTTTAACTGGAATGAATGTAGTTAGGGATTGTGTTCAGATAGCAACCATGTATTGGGTTTTTCACTGATGAGATGTTCTATATTTTAAATCTTAATGTTTATGGAAGATTAAATTATTAGCTTTTGATTCCCAACAAATTATTTAGCATTGATAAACCAATGCTAATCCTTTTCTAACAGTGTTTGTTTTTTCCTTAAGTAGACTTACATACAAATTTTAGTTTTATTTTTAAACATGACTATGGCAACATACGATTTCCGAGTGATTTTGCATTATAAGTTGAAATTTTATCATTCCACCACCCAGGCAGTAAGGAATATCAAAGATGCCTTTGGTGAAAGGGATTCTTACGAAAAAACCATTTCTCATTGGTTTTCAAAATTTTGTTTAGGAGACACCCTTCTGAAATCTATTCTGTGGCCAGCCTCTTACATTAATCAAGGACGAATATGTTAAGGAATGTTTATTTTATATGTTATCTTGTTCTATCTCCTACGGATTACCACTTTTTTCTTAGCTTGGACAACTATATGTGAGGAAAATTGTTAGCAAATGATTCAGACATGAAAAATGTGTTTCCTGACTTAATCATTTACTTTAATTCATGACTTAAACTTTCTTAAATTTGGGCTAGAAAATTGGTTAGTCATTGGCTAAATTATGTTGAAAAAATGGTAAATATTTTGAATCAAATATATTTGATTTCTATGTTAATTTTTATTTACTTCCTGTTTCTAATAACTGTTCTCTGTTCCAATTACTTGCATGACAACAACTGATTCTATCATTCTCGTCTCTTTCATGAGTTGTTGAAAATTGGCATTTTATTCATTTATTTTTGTATTGTGACATTTTCAATAAGGCCTCAATATTTGGATTAAGTTGTGCAAGTAAAGAAAATTCTGCTTTTTCTTAGTTATTTAACATAACATTCTTAGGTATTTAGTTGATAGTTTTGAGGAAGTAATAATTTTTCTAATTGGAAAAGAAAAAGAAAGATGTACAGTATCTTATATCAGTTATATAATTGCTTAATATCTTCTTTAAAGTTTGTAATTTGAAAATTAATATTACTTTTTATAGTAATGTATTTAAAAGTTCATTTTTTCTTTATAATGATTGATATTGAGTTTATTATTATACAATATTTTTTTAACTACAGGTGAATTAGTGAATATGGCATAATTTATATATTTTAATTATTACAATATTGATTATAACTAAGAGAAGTAACTTAGTTTTAGCTTTATCTTTCCATTTATAATGAAACAAATTTTATATATATTGCTTTATTTCTTTCCTATTTTTAATTTAATTTTAAACGGTATTCCCCTGTGAGCTAAATTGAGAATTTATTGAAAATTCTTATAATCAATATTGTCTTTGTGATAAAATCTATATTTATCACTTAAAATATTTTATTTAATTGTGTACATTTAGGGTTATTTTTAGTGATAAGCTATCCATTTATTGTTATAATAATTTTAAACTTTTTTTTCTTTTCTTTTTAGTTCGTCGATATGATAATGCTACTACTTGTGGTTTAGTGTGGACTGCCAATTTTGTAGCTTATCGCTGTCGTACGTGTGGCATTTCACCATGTATGTCCCTCTGTGCTGAATGTTTTCAACGAGGTGACCACGATGGTCATGATTTTAATATGTTTCGCTCTCAAGCTGGTGGTGCTTGTGATTGTGGCGATACATCAGTTATGAAAGAAACTGGGTAAATTATTATTCTCTCTCTATTTTCTGATTATAACTTTTTATATCTTATTATATTATTATTGTTCTGGTTTAAATAACTGTAAACTTGCATTTCCTGATTATCTTAGATTTAATAGAATGTAGATGAGCAATGAAATCTTTAAGAGAATGAATTTTCATTTCAAACATTTATTACTTAAAATGGATGATTGTATTAGCTGCATGTATGGTAATTATGTCTTATGAAAAAACCAGTGCCTGAGTTGTGCAAATGAGAAACTGAATAAAAATCAGAAGAAAAAAAACTGCTAATTAACAGAATTTTATTAAGAGAACTATTGTAGTTCAATATTTTACAAAGAATATCATTTAAAACATCTTATACCAATATTTATGAATCTAAAACAAAGAGAAACTACTGCAAACATAGCTAAGAAATGAGTGGTAGGTCAAGAGCTCAGTGCTGAACATTAAAGTACTTAAGATATCAATGTAGGTCTAGTTAGTCTGGACCCATCAAAAGACGAAAGGGTTATTTGAAAGAATTTAGTTATAGTTAATTAATTATATTTTATTGTTAAAATATCTTTTGGGTTTATATGCTTATATAAGTAATAACTAACACAAGATTATTTATTCTTTTAGAAATAAATTATTTTATTGTATTTTTTATTAGGTTCTGTGATCGTCATGGGCCTATGTCACAAGTTAATAAACCGTCCGCTCCACATGACCTCATGTGTGTAACTGAGGCAGTGATGCCTCGAATTATCCTACGTTTAATACAACACCTTCGAGAGAGCAGGTAATTAGTCATTTCTATATAACTTAAAATTGTTTATTGTCACTGAAATAATTTATTTTATCATAATTTGTTTGGAAGTTATTTAAGAATTTAATATGTTTCTTTATTTAAAAAAACAAACCAAAAAAAACGTGGTTTTTATTAATACATAATTGGACTTTCATTCATTGGTATGTTTTCTAGATCCAAAATAAATTAACACCAACTACATAATTTTATGATAAACCTTGTTGGTAATAATGATAGTTTAAGCTTATTCTTAAGGTTCATTAGATAGAACTAAATATAATTATTTTAATGAAGAGCAAAGATTGTTAAATTTGTCAATAATTTGTGCATTTCATTATATCTGATTTAACTTTGTGTTATTAATGTTGATAAACTATGATATAATTGTGTAATACTAATTTATAATATTTTATTGTGCTTGTTTTCCTAATTTTTTTGTGACTTGGATAATTTCGTTTACAGTAAGCCTGGTGTCATCGATGCTCACTTAATGGCTATGCAAGATGCAGATCCCTTCCTCACGATGTTACACGACCTTAGTGCTATGGGCGCTGCAATGCGAAGAGTTATGACAGGAGCACTTACCAATCCTCAGGTTTGGATTCCTTCTTTTCTAAATTATTTTGAAATACCTATTATTAAATTACATTTAACTTACATAAAAGTAGATATATTTCGAGAAGAAAATGGTCATAGGTCTGGTAAGTAGAAATTAACACTAATAAGAATAACCTATTTTTTATGTGTCGACATTTCGGCCTGAATTTTAGGCCAGGGCTAAAGGAACAAAACCAGATAAAAACCATAACTAAAAACAAAAAATATAAAAAGCGGAAATAGTATAACAAGAAAATTAATTATTAATATTGTTTTTGTTCTTATTTATAAATTTCTGGTTATACTGTTTTGTTTTTATTTGTGTTTGTTTTCTCATTTTGTTTTTTAGCCCTAATGAAGGCCTTACAATTTAGGCTAAAATGTATAAACATATAAAATAAGTTACACTTAATTGTGTTATATTTTATTGATGGCACCCCTGACTCTCTTTTCCTCGAATTATATCTATTGTCAACTGTGAACACCTCATTTAACATAAATATCATTTTCCTTTTATTATTTTATTTTACAACATGATGCCCTCTTCCTGATCTGTCACTAATTAGTTACTTAATGATCAATCTTTTTTTTTCAATTGCCTTCAGATTATTCGATATAATAACCTGTTATTCATAACACAAATATTTCTCTCTTACTTACTTTGCAATGCTTCAAAATTATGAAATGTTGGGACAAATATTTCTTATCTAATCCATATAGTTACTATATTCTCTTATTGATTTTTGAATTTTGCAATGTAATTGATATTTAGCCAATCAAATTCAAGAATTTAAAAGTGTTAAATTTACAGTTCAATGGAAGTAAATAATAATAAACTTGAACCACTTGGTTTTATATTTTAAATGGGTAATAAATTAAAGGAAGTTGATTTTTCTTTGTTTTTTATTATACTTTACATGACTGATTCTGTACAAATTATTATTTAAAGGATTTCCTCTAAAAAGGTTCTGCTACAAAATTCTAAAAAAATCATATTTTAGAAGCAAAAGCAAAAGCTTCATTCTGACCTCATTTGACAAGTGCTTGTAATGAATCAATCCTTAAGGAAAGGCCCTTATGGGCCCAAACAGAAAATATGTTAATTTTGTCAAGTGTCAAACATTTCTACTAATACCTAAAAAGTTTAAAAATTTTTTAGAGGGAATTCTTCATTTAGTCAATTTTGATTAATTAAAATAAAGGTGACAGTAATTTTGTTAGTACATCCAATGTTTCTCACAAATTGACATCTTCGATTTTCAGGTTTATAAACAGTTAACAGACAGTTCGATGTTCCCTGAAGGATCAGAAATAGCAAAATATATGGAGGAAAGCCATAAAGTGTACGAAGATGCCGTTAAATCTTTACCAAACCCCGCACCAATGCAAGACTTTAAAGGTGAAAGAATTTTATGTAATTTATGTCTTCCTTACAACACAGAATTCATTAATTATTTCAAAGAGCCAATCAAGTTTTAATCCTTGATAGGTTAAAAAACCTACATTTATAAGACATGATTCGTAACATTCACCTATTTCTTGACCTATCTATCTTGGAAATTTTTGGACTGTTCAATTTTGATTAACTTTAACTTTTGTAATATTCATTCTTCATCTACATCAAAAACTATGCATATCTATTGTATATGCTTCTCTGTAATAATTATTATTAGGCTATATGGTCCTCTTTAGAATCATGTTCTTCTCGACAATCGACTTCTATTCTTTCTTGTCCCCCTTAACATCCTCCACAATGTCGTCCTCTTATATGCTTTCCACAAAGCACCCTGAGTACATGGCACTTTTGGTATCTTCCTGGGAGCATCCTTTGAACATGGGCTAGCCAGCCATTTTATGAAGACCGCAAGGTCAGGCCATCAATTTTTCATTCCTTTGGATTTTCAGGAGGATTCTCCCAGTATTTCAGAAGTCATTTACTCGCAGGGAACCAGAACCATTTCTCACAGCCACATTACAGTCTTGTAAACTATAAGCTATAGTTTGGCACGAGAGTCTCAGAAATTTTATAGTCTTCTGAACTGCCCAAAAGCATCTGTTCCCGGCATCCTTACTTTTATATCAGCTGCCATGTCATTTCTTGTGTTTTTTTATAACATCCAACTACTTAAATTCATGACGAACTTAAAAATAAAAGTTGCTGATCCTGAAGGTTACCTGGGGTAGTGGTAATGGCTTAGGGAAGGAAATTGGCTTGCCGTCAGGTTGCGATCAGTTGCTGCTGGTTGGGAGACCACTGGATTCATACTTTATGATTTATAGAAAATTAAAATCTTTTCCTGCATTTAATCTTGCTTGAATTTTCTTTCTTTTAGTTAATTTAAATTACAAATCCTAAAACTTTTAAATTTTAATTATTACATATATAAATATATCCCCTCTTGTGTTCATCTTGTAAATCATTTCCATTAATTTTTATTGAATTTTATTTATTGACATTTTCAACTTTATTTATATAAAAATACTTCTAATAAATTTGATGTTAGTTTATAATGATATGATACAGACTTGTAGATATACTAGCCATTGGTAGTACTAATCCATTAATACTGCTAGCTTTAGCTAATTCTATTGTTGGAATAGAATTGGTTTAGATGTATTATATTATGAAGTATATATATGCATTCTCTTCTGGGGAAGGAATATTTTCGTAGCCTATATTTGAAATTTGTTTTTTTATATTCATTCTTTTGGGAGATTGTCTTACTAGTGTTTTTCAGTTAATGTTATGTACATCTTATATCAATATTGAATACTTTGTAATTTTGAAAGTAATTGGAAAATATATTAAATAATCTGAAATTATTAATCTTTGTATAATGTATATTATTTTTTTAAATAAGCAAAACTATCTAGCTTGGAATGAAAAACTACAACATCCTTGAATAGAGAAAATTTTAATTGAGCTAGTTCTATACATTTCCCTACATAAATACATTAAAAGACCATTATCATATTTGTATCTACTTGCTGTCATGTCATATATACGATATTTTTTTTACACCATTTCTCTCTCTCATATTATCTTTAATTCATATTGTTTCTTCTTGTTGCCATGATTTGTTTCATGATTGATTTTCAACTTTTCCCAATGTTGTGAAAATAGAGATGATATTTCAGAAGCATAGAATCCGCCAATCAAACCAGACAGTTTTTGAATGGATTACTGATTGTAGTGAGGAGTGATCCTGGCCTTGTGGAGGGTATTGGTCTCAAACCTCAGGATATGGAGGTTCATATGCAATGTTGGGCCTATGAACAACGTGTCTGAGCCTTTGATGTTCTTTAGAAATAGCAATTCTGTACCTGTATTACACAGTTTTTTTTTTTCATTTTCGTTTAGATTTTAATATTCCTCCCAGACCAATTCAATCTCAGAGCATTATTCTTTTGCGAGGATGTCCAATAGGATTAACTTATAGGACTGTTCTTCATGAACTATAAGAATACAGCTGAGACTTAAATTTCTCCCACACTTCTTCCTCTTAATTCCTGCACCGTCAAGCGTGGAGTTGGAGTCTCAGTCCATCCGACCTACTGGTCCCTGTCCCTGGCTAATCTTCTCATCTCCAGCTGATGTGTCCATGTGTCCTCTTGCTGCCCCTAGTTTTCCGACATAATCAGAGTACATGCACCTGGGTTTGCCATGAGGCAGTCTTCCTTTTTCCTTTGAATCATAATTTCTCCCACACAAAATTGTTGTAGTTGAAGAATTTACAAGAAGGTTGTAGAAACCGTTTGAGGGATAATGAATAAAGATGCTAGAACAATTGTTTGACCTTATTTTTATTTTAATTGTTATTTTATGTTCACTTGATACCAACCCCACAATCTTTGTCAAAGTATCCTGATCTAACTCTCAAAATTTCCGTCAAAATAATTTTTTAAACTGTTGATACATTTCAAGAATTTTAGGATCTTCTTGTTCAAGGCCTTTCATTCCAAATCTCTTCTATTTTAGGCCAATCTCCCAACCATTATGTAAAGTAGTACAGTCAACAGAAGCTTAGTCAAGTATAAATAATTTTTATGCCTGGTGAACAGAGGTGCTGTACCATAGGTCTAGAGAAAATAATATGAAGGCTAAGGTTTACAAATGTCAACGAGGTGTTGCTTAGCTGTCATAGACTGCTGTTATAGACTGTATTCACCTATTTGATTTTTGATAATATTGCTAATTCACTAGGTCTCTTGACGTTAATCCAGTTGTTGATTGTTCTCTCAGAAGTTTACTGTTTCAGTTTTATTATAGCATAGATTTCAAGTAGAAAATGGAGGTTAATCTTATTATAGTCTAGATATCATAGTAGAAAACTGATGTTAATCTTATTTTTGTAGTTATCGTAGTTTTATTTTTTAACATAGGCTACTATTGATTAGTAAAATCCTCTATAATTCTGAGCATTAGTTGTGTGAAGTAATTTTTTTGTTTTTAGAATTAGTGACTTCTGTTCTCTTGAAACTTCTGTTGCATTCTTATTTCATTTAGATTATTTAGCAGCATGGGCGTTGCCAGTTGATGAATTCATTGTCTTCCGATTCTCGTGCATATATTGTGGATCTGGTGATGCCCTTGCTCCATTTAGTTCATTCTAGTATTTATCTTTATTTTATTTTTCTTTAAGTTTTGTTAATTTTTACTTTTTTTTTTTTTTAATTCTTGCAGTATGTTCAAAACAGAAGATGTTTATAGATATGAATGAACTTATTACGAGAACGATTAAAGGTAAGTGATTTACGATGAGAAAATCTAGAAAATTAAATTTTCCTACAAAACAAATTATTTTCTTATTATTTTATAAACATTTTTATCATCGGGAGCTGTGACAATAAATTTCTCTGTTTTATTTTAAACATCTAGTTTTTTTTTTCTAATGGTACTCTTCTTCTAAATACTATGGCTGATATTTCTGTATTGAAATACATTTTAGCATCTTAAAATTTGTCTTGGGTGCATAAATATTAGGTAGTTTACAAATTATATCGTCTAGTCTGATAAATTAAAAAAATTGAATGATATTTTACTAAAGCTTCTTTTTAGATGTTTAGTTACTTTAAATAAAGAAAAAAAATTACTTTCATGCTAGTCAATTTGAGTAGAAATAATCAACTAAAGTTGACAAGACTAGAATTTTTTTTAGATGATAATTTACCTTGACATATTACATGACCTTTTAATTATGTAACTCCACTCTACTAAATATAAAATATTTAAAATACAAACTTAAATTAAACCAATATTTTTACGTTGTTCTAAAAGTAAACTCTCATGCTGTGACAAAACTTCATAGTACCAAACACATTTTGGTCTAAAAAAGTTTAAATAAACACTTCTTACCAATTATGGTTCAAATCATATTATTCATGACTAGCTTTGTTTATTTTTTCATTTTATATTTCTTCTCATTCATATCTTTATAAGGTTGCTCTGTTGTGTTTTGCATTGCAAGGCTCAGTTTACTTTAGTGATGTATTTTTTGACATGGGTTAAGTTTTCGGTTAGAGTTTGGCATCTGGGATTAGTTTCAAAACTTGTAAAATGCTACCAACTAATGCTTTTATAGAATGGTTATAATCTTCTGTGTGAAAGCTAACTGCACCCAAACCAATATTCATTTATTTTTTTTCCCAATTAGTTTATTGAAACTTTGTATGTTTCTTTTGCAATTACTGATGTTGGTGTGTGTAGCTGATCGTTGAGTGAATCCTGTAGATACTTAATGTCTACTCCCAATGGCTGGCTAGAGATTCCTGTCCAGTCTGAACCAAAATAGTAATGTCAAGATCATTTTTCCAGACCGCTACAAAATAAAAATTTACTAAATTAGGTGGGAATCGATCTCTCACCACTCCAAACCAGCACTATGAAATCAATATTTCATAACATACTCGCCCTTCATGGACTCCTTATTATCTTCTCTTAGATTGAATGTCTATTGACTCACAAAACTATCACATATCCTATCCCAACCTTAATTCCAAAACCTCCTATTATAAAACTAGATACATTTGACACTTGTAAAACATGGTAATTGAATTTTTTTTAGAATTGAAGTTTTTGGCATCACTGACTTTTTTAAGGCTGATCTCATAAATTTTTCTTTAGAGAATAATGTTGATATTAAGTTACAGTGTTACTTCTGTTTGAACATACAACATCGTAATTAACAGGCATATTAACATTTTAAAAGCTTTTGTTTTGTCAATGACCATGCTTTATGACCAAATGTAATTTGAAAGTTTTGGAATTATATCATTCATTCATTCAGCATTTATGATATCTTTGATTCTTTATTTTTATTATTATTATTATTTTTCTATAGTTTTAAACTATTTACTAACTTTAATTCTAGTTACATGAAAATGAAGTAAGGCTAATTTACATTAGGAGATAATAAGTGTTATGTTTTCACAAATTATAATTATTAGATCATTTTGATTTTTTTGATGATTTAATTGATGTCAATTAAATACTTAAATTGAGAAATAGGTATATTAATATCATTTAAATATTGTGAAGAATCTTTGAAATTAGAACATTTATTTTTATTTTTGCTTAAAATTATTTAGGTTAATATTCTTAATTCTAAGTACAATTTATGTGAGCTATTGTTATTTTTGATTCAATAAATTCTTCATTTTTCGTCCTCAACACTCAATGTAGATATGTCAGCACTGATGACTTTTTTGAACAAATTTTTTATTACCTTTTCTCTCTTTGAAATATAAATAAGTGAATGGTTTTTACTTATTATTATAAACTTTTATCCTAAGCCACAGTAAGTAGACTGCCTCTCTCTCTCATTGCCCAATACAAGTTGCTTTTTGATTTTAATTCATTTCCATCTTGTTTTGTATTTCTTAAGCATATAAATGTTGAAATATGGTTCTCATCCAGGTCTGTCTGGAGGAGGTATTTTTGGAGAAGTTCCTGTCACTAGGCGGAAACAAGCCACCCCTCAGCCCTGCTAAGATTGCCAGGGAATCATTCATTCTTATTCAACAGGTTCTCCCACTTCTCACCTTCCACTTGGACTTTGTGTTTGACCTTTGTCCTGTCCTTATAGCAAGAGCATATAATACATTCTTGTTGTTCTATAAGATAGTTGTCTAACAGCCAGATTCTGTGCACAACCGAATGTTGCCAATTTGTCAGCTGGTTCATTGCCATGTATACCAGCATGGCCTAGTATACATTGCAGAGTTATAATCCTGCATCTTTTTCTCTGGACAGCTGCTTCCTGTTCCTAGACTTTTTTCAATGGGTAACTCTGAAATCTCTGATGTTGGTAATTTCTGTACAATGGCTTTAGAATCGCTGGAGATTATGGTGTTTTCATCTCTGTCTATCATGGCTTCCATTGCAAGGTAAATAAGGTACATTTCCCTGTGATAATTGTCGCATCCAGCTCTGAAATGGTATGACAGTTGAAAGTAACTTGAATAAACACCCGCTCAGGTGCAGGCCCATCTATATAAATGTGAAGCCTCTATTGTTCTATGAGGTATTCCTCATGAATAGGTTTTAGCGTTGCAGTTCTAAGCTCAGATTTATGACAATCCATCTTAAGTGACTTTACATAAGTCGCCCGTAGGCAGTTTTGTACTTTGGTATGTAGTAGATGCTTACATTATGTTTTTCCTTGGTTAATAAAAACATTATTTAGTCTCCCATCACAGCAGTATAAACAGAAATAAATAAACTATGAAAAGACTTATTTGTCCAGGATTTAGTTGTATTCAAATTTTCCTAAATCAGATAAATCTTATTATTAGTATTTGATAAAATTATTGCTAATGTTATTTTTTTCACCTACTAGGCTCAATCTCACATCATCATGAGAACTAAATAAATAAATTCATTTATTTTTAATGTATTGCAAGGATTTTTTATTTTATGTTTTCAGATCAACTCAAAATTATTCAATAATTTATTTTCATGACAACATAGCATTGTAATCAAACAAAATTATTTGTTTTGTTTTAGACATTGCTGCCCTCCAAGAAGTATTAGTACATAGAACGTTCCTAGAGGAGCTCGTATTTTGGACTGTTAAGTTTGAGTTTCCTCAAAAAGTAGTTTGTTTACTATTGAACATGCTGCCAGATCCTGACTATAAGGTAAGCCTGGTTAATGTTTCCTCTTTTGTCTTCTATGACTAGTTTGTACTTTGCAGAAAGAATCAATTAAATATATTCTAAGTTTGACATATTTATCCTTAAACTTTTTCAATAATGAACTCATTTCTTTCCATTTTTATACAGAAAATGATCTGATTCTGAATTTGAATTTGATTTTTATTTAATTTCCTTATTACTCAGGTAAGGAGAGTATTTTAATCAAGTCTAATTTTCAATTTGCACTTTTGAACGGATGTATCCATTTTAAAGACCCCTAATTGAAAAAAATAAATTATTTTTGGAGAAGTTCCTGTCACTAGGCGGAAATAAGCCACCTCACAGCTCTGCTAAGATTGCCAGGGAATCAGGAGGATTATAGCCTCCTGATAGCTGTTTACCAAATAACATTCCCTATGTGCAATACCTGCTGTTAAACCTGTTTTAATGTAAACTGTGGTGCCAAAATGGCTATAACAATTTTAATGGAACTTACTTAAGGTCATCTACATAAAGACCCTTAACTTTTCATATATAGCATAAATCCTCATGAAAATGAAGTGAAAAAAGTTATGAAATGAAGAAAATTTATTTGGGCTCAACTAAAAATATATATATTTTATGGTAAATTACGTGAATCTCTATCTGCTAAGTAATAAAATTACCTAAACTAGAAAAAAAAGTTCATCAAAATTGGATCATCGGTATTATCACAGATATTGCTTATGTAATTTAGATATGTTTTTGTTTATAAATTATTTTAAACTTTCCATTATAGTTATGATATCAACTTGAAGTAGTGCTCTTGGTTGTAGGATATTTTTATTCATTATAAATTGTGTTTAACGATTTTATAATAGTCGCTGTTTCATACATTGATATTTAGGATAGTGATGCCCAAGTGGAGAATTCTTGGGAAAACAATAGATCAGTTTCTGAGCCATCAACATAAACCTATTTGATCGCTATTGTATCCATGTTTATACTCTCGCCTTCTGTTACAAGCTAGCTACAGACATACAGTGAGAAGAGTTGGTTAGAAATTGATTTTGGTATGGAAAGATAGCATAGAAGAAACTAGATAGAACTAGATTGAATTAGTGCTCCATGCTAACTCAGGCTTATCTTCATTTTGCCTGAGCACATCAAATGGGAATATAGGCAATGAAAATAACATAACAGAAACTATTATTATGTTATGTTAACTGTTATTATATTGTATCAACATAAACTGTACTGATGTTAATTACTGAAAGATAATAGTCATTTACTATCAGTTGACTCATTTTAATTGTCTGTTTAGTTATAATTTCTTGTCGAATCATGTTTAAGATATTGCTACTCATAGTTTTTATAACTGATTTCCTACAGTTCCACTATTTAATTGATAATGGTATTATGTAATAAATTATTTTCTTTTTACAGGAAGCTTTGACGCAAGCCTTTGTTCTTCATTATTCTCGTATTTCGATGATGCTTGAAAAGTCAAACGATCCTGACACTCTTTCAAATAGAGTCGTACATGTTTCCGTCCAGCTATTTTCTAATGAAGCATTGGCTCTTCGAATGTCTGAGCGTCTTAGTCTCCTCCACGTGATGGTTATATCACTCAAATATATGATGATTAAAATTCTAGTTCCAAGTATGCTTCATGGTAGGTAGTTTATAGCTATAATTTTATTTAGATTATGTGTTCTTATTTTATAATGTTTTAAGAAAAAAATTTAATTGTTAAAATTGCTTGTTTTAATCAAAGATAGTATTTCAAGGATCAAAGAAAAATCCTAAAATATTGCTCTTAATTAATAATAATATTCTTTATTTTTCTTGGGACTGATCTCTTTAGAATATTCCAGGTGTCAGAATAAGGCTTTAGAGCCTTAGAGTAAAATAGAAATAAAATTATAAACCATTATAAGTGTAATTATAATTATGAATTTGAAAAGATATAAAGTAAATAACAATTAACAGAATATATAAAGTAAAAATAGAACAGATAAAATAAAACTATATCATTAGGTGACTAACTTCGAATAAAAAAAGAAAAAAAATTCAAGAATGAAAAAGAATCAAATACAAGTAAACTAAAAATGTTAAACAAAAAGGTACAATTACTGTTGATATATTTATTTACAAGTTTAAATAAAAATAAAAATTATCAAATTCAGAAAATAAATAAACCAACATAAATGTAATGAAATAAAATAAATCCTCTAACAAATAATAAATCTTAAATGCATAATAATGAAGTAGCGATAATTATGTGAATATGCATACGTATTCACATGCACACATTCATATACATATATATGCTTATAGATTTTTTTATAAATATTTTTAAAATTCCAATAAAATTTATGTTAAATATTATTTCTCCCTCCATCTATCTATATCTTATTTGAAACTTTTAATTGTTATTCTTCCGGAATCGGGAGGACAGAAAGTGGTTGAAAATATGGGATTTGAAGATTGGAAGGGTAATACAACAAAGAATGAAGGAGGAAATAGAATTCCATTGGGAAGAGGAACAAATGAAGAAAGGCAGCGGTTCAATGGGCAGCTACATATAAGTCTGAAGGCCATGAGCATGTGTTGCGGGAATGTACTGAGGATTTAAATTGAAGTATATCAGAGTTTTATGATGGACGGCAGGATTGAATAATTTGGTAGGGGAAGGATGTAATGAAATATTTACGATGGAAGGAGAGGTAAAGGGGTGAACAGCATCGCATTTTAAGCTTTTGGTTGTTAGTAAAACAAACCTATTAATCTCTCGCTGTATAATATGAGCATATTAGAGAGGACGCTCTTAACACTTCTGGAATATTATGTTAACATTTTTCTAAGTTATGGCTATTTTTTGGGACTTTCTTTGTGGTTACTGAATGTGTTTTTGGCTCACTAAAAATTATAGTTATGTTGATCATAAATCAGAGATTTATGACTCAATTTAATATGTTAATGTTCTTTATCATATTTTATTCAAATTAAAAAAAAATATTGGCCCAACTTAAAAGTATGGAATTTTCGTATATTGGTTCCATGGAGCTCAATGATTTATTCCACTCTTATTATACCTAATAAATACTAATACTCTGAACATTTTTTCGTTTTCTATTGGCCTATACACTTTATTGATCCTTAGCTGCCTCCACCTCTGCCTGTCTTGGGCGATGGCCTTTCAGTTTATTATGAAGTGTTTAATGATGTTCTGCTTGATCCTTTCCACCCATCTAAGTTTCGGCCTACCTCTTGGTCTGGTTCCTATTATTGAGGCATTCATGGTTAGGAAGAGAGGGCCTGTTGGTTGGCTTCTTACCACATTTCCTGCCCATTTAACCTCTTCACTTTCATATCAAGCCTGATCAATTGATTTGTATCTGATATTAATTCCTTATTCGTATTCCTTCTGCAAATCCCCAATTCCTGGTCCTACTTTGGGCCCACTATTACCCTGAGAACTTTATGTTAAACCTTGAGTCTTAACTCATAACATTGGGGCTACAAAATTTTAATTTAACTACATTCAAGAAACACACAAAGCTGTGCCAAGAACTGTTGTCACAACATTCAGAGTGGTCCAAATGGACACTTAGACTGACAGCGATCTCGTAGTTACTTAAACTGGATTTTAGTATTAATGATGTTAATATAATATTTTTTTGCATACTTCATACAAATAACACAAACAAAAGTGTTGGTCCATCTCATAAGTTTGAAAGTTTCATCCAGCAGTCCAATTGCACCTAACATGTTATGTAAATAGCAGCTTTATATATACCAGTTATTTAGCAAGGTTGGATTAAATACATCTGGTTAGATACTTTATGATAGATAGAATTTGATACAACAATTTACTTTTCAAACATGTTTAAACAATTCAACAGATAATTTAAACAAACAACAGTGAAAAAATTCAGCTAAACAGTGATGTTTGTTTCTATAATTTAGTGATATATTATTCTGTCATTTGATTATTGACAGATATTTCGTTATCAGGTGATGATGGCGACTATTTAATTTAGTAGTGTGTGTTGTTAGACTATACATGGAAAAATATTATCAGTATAAAAAATTAGTAACATTGCAGGAATACAATAAAGCAATACTAATTTTAATTTTCTCTTAATTTTTCAGATCCAGATAAGAATTTCCATTACGTTGTGAATTGTGGAGCACAAGTTATGAAAGAACATTGCTACTGGCCTTTAGTTTCAGATCTGAATAATGTATTATCCCATAGGCCCGTAGCTGTTAAATTTATGAGTGATGACAACTTGCTTGAGATATGGTTTGCGTTTCTTTCTATGTTTCAAGGTAAAGAATATTTGTGTTTATCACTTATTTTGTGAATGTATCCCTGTATTATTTGTGTATGTATATAATCCCTATCTATGGGTATTCGATCAGAACATTAATTCTTTTAGTATATAGTGCTATTGCTGGTAAAATAAGTAATGTGGACTGAATTGTTAAGGTGATAAAATAAATTAAACATTATAAATAAAATTGAAGCCTCTAATTCTTTATACTACAGTAAGAAATAATTGAATATAAGGTGTATGCCAAACAGGTTATAATGTTGCTTTGTAAAAACTTTTAACATTTACTATGTGAATTTTATATTGATATAAAAAACAATTTTTATTTGGAAGAACTGGTGAATTAGAAAGGATATATGTAAAGATTGAAGTTCTCTGTGAAATGTGTTCTGAAGATCTTACTTGGTTTGTTCCTTGTCTTCTCACTCCTGCTTGGTGTTGGTGTGAATTTACTCACTTATGATGAAATGTAAAGAAACTTATCCACTCTTGAGCTCAGGTCTTCTCTTGTCACCTTTGTTCTTTTGGGTTCCAGGTTAGCAGGCTTTTTGTTAGTATGCTTGCCTATAGATGGCTGCAGCTTCTTTCTCTTCATATGATAATTTTGATAATATTAATAATAATTCTGAATTTAATTTCATCCCTGAAAACCTGATATTACGTTATGATACTCTGTTGCTCTATATCAAACCCATGTTTTCTGACTGATGAAATGGTTCTATTAATTGTTTAACTTTATAACAAATTATGGTTAAGCTTATCTGCTTTCTTTTATATTTCAGCTTCCTCTTTCTCAGTGTTATTTCTTTTTCCAGTTCTTGAATCATGATAATATTGGAATATTCACAAGAAACTAATGATTCTATATAGATATTAATCTAAATGTAGTTTTTTTTTAATAGGGTGTTTGTTTTATTCATGAAGCCTAAGAAGATAGAATACATTGCAATGAATCTTCATATTCTATTATTTAATTACACTGTAATGGCATTATAACAATAGCTGTTAAATCTCAGAGCAACAAATTTAACATGATGTGTTTGAGTTACAAGGCTTATTCCTTTTACTTGCAGCTTCTCTGCTTTTTCTTTCTTTTTTTTTATGGCAACCATTAAAATAAAAACTTCTCAAATATGACAATATGTTGAGTATACTGTTAACCCAGCATTAGTTGCAGCTGATCTGAGAGATCATAAATGAACATTTTTAAGACTCCCTGACTACATAGGGGCAGGCCTGCACTTCTCTTCCTTCCTTATTCATCACCTTCTGCCAGTAATTATGATTCAAAGAACCTAATATACTTTTCAAGCTTTAATATCATAGATAGCTCTGATTAACATGGTAATACTTAATCATACCTTCCACTGTTATCTTACATATGGCAATGCAGTAAAGATATCTGAGATATTTCTTCTAGAACGTGATCTGACAGATAACTGCGACCTGAAAGATCTTGGTTTAGGCTAGGTCTATTGCTGGATTAAAGTTAGTTGAAGTGTATATATAAAAAATTTCTGTTACATTAGGCAGGCAATTATATAGGCATATTAAGGAGTCTCTTGCCAGTTTTGTGTTAAATATTATTAAATCTACCATCTAAAAGCCTCTTATCTACAGCCTCATTTACTAATTGGTTCAGTACGTCCTTCTCTTTAATGATTCATTTCTTATACAGCTCATCAACTTAACACACCCAGTTCAATCGCCTTAAGGTATTGTTTTTCCTTTAGTATCTGGTACAGTATTTCTTCAAGTTTTTAATCCATTTTCATTTGTTTATATCGTCATTCTGTCTGTAAGTTTAACATAAACCAAGTCATAAGCAGTTTGGTCCGAACTATTCAAATAAAACCGCCGCTTCTCACACAATTCCAGTTTTTGAACACATCCATTGCTAGGAATGAAAGTTTACTTCAGAAGAAGATAAGGTGCTACTTTCATTTAGGAATCCAGCTTAGTTCAACAAAAACAAATTTTCTTCTAAGGTCATTGTGTATGTAATAATTATTATATTATTTTTATGATTATTATTATTATTTTTTTTAGGAATGAATGTAAATCAAAGGGAACTGTCACAGCATGTTGAGTTTGAACCAAATACTTATTATGCAGCCTTTTCTGCAGAACTTGAGGCTTCAGCTTATCCAATGTGGGCCCTCCTCACTCATCTTAGGGATTCAAGAACAGTCAACCTTACTCATAGAGTACTTACCGTAGCACTCAACACTTTACAAGACTGGTTCGATGCTATAACAATGACAACGCCTAACATTGTGAGTGACTAATCTTGAAATATGAAGAAAATTTATTTACATTTCATTGACGCTTTTAAATTAATTTATGTTATATTTTTTAAGGTTGAAAATTATCAAGTATCATTTCATTTGCCGCTTCACCGATATTTGGCTGTATTCATGTGTCAAGCTGTCAATCATCAAGAAAGATCACTTCAAGATGTGCTACCACCTACTAAAATTCTTCAGCTCATCATGGTCCATCCGCTCAGAGTTCAAGTAAGTCATTTTATGCTACTATAACTGCTACTAATAAAACTTTCTAAAAATTTTTTTTTAACCATCACTACAAGAATTGATTGCACCTAGGAAAACTTATAAGTACATTCTACTTAAAGAAATCTATCTACTAAAAAAAAAAATTATATAATTTGTTTTTGTACCGCATCGATTTGATATAATAACCATCTTTATCATGAATGAAGATTTAGTCCTTTGCATTCCAGTCTGAGTCTGTAGCTGATTTTTCACTTCCTTGTCAGAGCCCTCTTGCCTAAGTTTCTCACTGGGTGCCAAATTTGGACTATATTGATAAGTTTTGACATCATGGCAACAATATTAGGTTTGATGTTTTGAAATGTCTTTTTGTCAATTAATTCTAAAAACAAATTTTAAAGGCATGTGTAAGTTTAGGAATAGTGACACTCTAATGGTATGGTTAGATTTAGAATTGTAAAAATTTATGAAATATTATATTAGGACTAAAGTGACACCTTAACTCATTCTATTACCGCAACCTCAATTCAACCATAAATCAAATAGATTTTAGGGAGAGTGGGGGTCAGGAAAGTACACTGTCAGTTCAGCAATTTTCAAGGAAGTTTAGAATTTAGAAAAAAATCTGATGTATTAAGGGTGTCGCAGAAAAAAATCATTATTTCGGGAGCCACAAACTGAAAAAGATTGGGAACCTCTGATATAATCATTAATCTGCGCTGATATTTCAGCTTAAATTAATGAAGTTAATTTTTACATTTATTAGTAATAATTTTTTGTTTTCTAAATTAAATTCATTTGATGTAGAGTATTTTTATTGGTATGAAAACAAATAAAAATTATCATTAATAAGAACATATGTTATTTAAATGGATAGATCCTGAATGACCTGTAGCTTGGTGTTTGTTACCAATATAGCTAGAAATAACTGAGGGATAAATCAAAGCTCTCGCCTGTCCCTCTCTGCGTTTGGGGGTTCCAGTTCTTTTTAATTGCCAGACTTCATTAATATTACAACTGGTCCTTATGAAATGAAAATTATATCCATTTCTCCCTTTTTATTACCAAAAATATTCCAGCACTAATTTGATAGTTGTTCCTCCTGTTCTATTAGGTAGGGGTTTGAGCATTAGTGTCCATTTTAATTTATTTGTTAATTAGTTATTCATAATTTAATTTATAAGATAAACTAGCTAGTTATCTTTACATAATGTATGGTTAATTACCAACCAATGATATTAGTAATGGTGAGATTCAATGTATTTGAGGCCTTAATTTTTTTTTTTTTTTTAAATTTGTCTTTCCCTCTCTGTAGGAAAAAACCCCCTATACTTTGGGGTTTCCAATTCTTAAGTTACTAAATTTTAAAAAATATTTCAACTTTGCTCTCTGTTTTAAAAAATATTATCAATTTCTCTCTTTTTGTGACCAAAAATATTCTCTGGGCAATTTGATCCTCCTCTTCTGTCAGGTGGGGGTTTGACCATTAGTTTTCATTTGAATCTATTTTTTAATTAGTTAAATTTATTTTGTATACTGTTATACAAAATAATAATAAGCTTTCTGTTGTTTATACTGAAAAAATCATTAACTACTTCAATCTAGACATAGATTTAATTAATGATCTTGGAAATAAGAAAAAATTACACATTAGCAATTCATTTGTACAAATTTCAGTCATAACTCTCTTATTGTGAGTGCTAAAATTTAAATTGATTTTATAAAACTATTTCTAAGTTTTATCTCTACAAATATTGTTTCATATCAATTCTCTAATCAACTAGAAATATTGAAAGTCGGGAGATAATTTTATCTGTATTAGATAGGTATTAAGATGATTAGTTTCTTTTGTTTTGTTCTTTTTCCTTTATTTTTTTTTTAGTATGAATTTCATTTGAATAACAAGGACATTGAATTAAAACTGTACAAATTTTTATTGAAAACAATTTTTTCTTTTCTTTTGTATATAGTTTTTTGGTTCAAATTTAAAAAACTGTGTTGATGTAATTTTCTTTTTCAATTTCATCTGTAATTGTTTTAAATTATATTGTTAATTTTATTTATTCGAATTAGTTTAACTGAATTAGGCATTCCAGTTATATTAAATCTAGTTAAACAAATTATTTAATAAATATTAAATAATAAAAATTTAATGGTTCATATAATTTCATTTTTTGGGGAAATGTACAAAACAAAGCCTTACTTGAATAATAATAATTATTATACTTAAAATTATAGAATTATTTAAATACAAAAACTTAAAACTGACATAGAACAATAAATAACTTAACCTAGCTACTTTTGATAATTATTACAAAATCCCTAACGAGTATCTTCATTATAAATGTCTTCCAATTGGCAAAAGACTTCCCTCTAACTTGAACAAGCCTCATTTACATTAACTATTTTATATTATTTTATTTGTTTGTTATGTTTTTTCAGTATATTTGTAGAATACTAGATATGTGATTCTATTTTTACAATTTAAAAATTATAAACCTAATAGTAATTCAAGTCTTATTATAGATCATATATTAGTGCTTAGCTTTGCTATAACTAGCATCACATTAAACAACTTAATATCATAAATTTAGTTGCTAAAAAAATGATCATATTTATTTTTAATATGCTTTACTGTCATTAGCATCGCATTAAACAACTTAATACCATAAATATAGCTACTAAAAAAAAAAATAATTATTTTTAATATGTTTTTCACTGGTAACAAATCAAATTAATTCATTATAGTTGCTTATTTTTATTTTATATAATGACTAATATACAAGGTATTCTAAGATTTAAGAAGCTGGTTTGTTATAAATTCTGAAACTAGGAGGCTTCATTGATTTCTGGAAAATGATCCATTATGTGTTTGGAAAAGTCGTAGGTGATGACTTTAGGCGCAATATAGCCACCAGAGTAGTCTCGACCTTTGTGGTATATGCCGATTCCTGCTAGTGGTACTGGTGGCTGGGGTGCCACCAATTGGGTGTCTAGGAATGGTATTGTTGTCTGACCGGCATCAAGGTCAAGATCAGTTGGTCCAAATTCTACAAACTGCTCTGACTTGGAATCAATATGTGAAGCTCCAACTGTTCTTGTTGGAATATCTGGTTTTTTAAGTTTTAGTTGGGTTCTGAAACAAAATGGAGGTTATTAAGTACGATGTTTAGTTTTATAGTAAACTTCAAATTTTCTTTACAATGTGAATAATTAACATAGATATCATTACCTTGGATTTACTGCAGATACATCTGTTTTATCATTGCTTGACCAGAAACTCTTTTCACCAGACTGAATTAGTTTTCCTGTTGTGAAATTGAATTGTGCTCCTTCAACTTCTAAATTCAAATGCCCACCTACCCGTCTTAATTTTACACCTAGAACATCAATCATTTATTAATGGTTTCAAAATTTTCAGTTTAATTATCCTTTTAATGAATGATTAATGCTGCTTACTTTTTTTTTTCTAAACAAAGGTTACTAAAATCAAAAGGTAAATTTTTTAATCCACAGTAGATTTGGATAGCTTACCAGTTACCACACAGTCTTGAGGCACCTTAATATCATCTAGGTCGATTGCTCTTCCCTCCCAAGTTAGCATATGGTAATCAACTCCTACCGTTACTCCTTTATCATCTATATTATAATCTTCGACAGGTTTCCATTGTATTGTTGTCTCATTAATTCCTCCTAATGGTAGCAGTTCTCCTTCTTGTACTTGTAAATGAATAATGCGATTTACTTTTGTAAATCTTATCCCAGTCACAACCCTAAAATATGAATAATTGAACTTCAGTTGTTATTTCGTAAAAAAGTTGCTTAGGGACAAAAATAAAATTGAATGTTTACTTATTATTAGCTTTATCACTTGTAACTGCCCTTAGATTGAAATAACGGTCTGATTGATGGGTGTTTGGATCATCACAATAACACATACAAAAGGAACAGTGCCAGAACAGCCAACGCCACCATGAATCAACTTTGGCTATTGGTCTGCTACACGATCCCATTGAACCTAAAGTTCTTCCATTTTCGTAACGGATCCAATCATATCGGCGGGAGCTCTGTGAAGGCTGTAAACAAAATTTAATTTTTTATTTTTATATGATTTTTTTTCCTCTTTGTAATGGTATTCATGCATGGAAGTAAACCAAAATACTCACTGCCTGGCAAACCCACATGTCAGAATCCACAAATTGACAATCGACTACATTACCATTACACCTAGGCTGTTTTGCACAGTAATTATCTTTATAACAGGTGTACTGTTTTGTATACTTGTAAAATGGGCAGTCTTCACGACAAGTTACTTCTTTGTTCAAATCTACTTCGTTTACTAAAAATCCCTGAAATGATTCATAAGTTTCTTATCAGTTATATAATAAATTAGTAACATCATAAAAAAAGTAGTATTACCTGTAATAGTTTAGTAACTTCAGTATACGTTTTGTCTTCTTCATGAATCCTTGGATCACATCTCCAAAAGGACGCATCTGCTCGCTTCATACTTTCTTTTAGGGCATTAGCTTGTTGGGACATTCTTTCCAAGTAATTATCATGAAGCATTTTTGCCTCCGTTGTGAAATTGCCTTGTGGATAATAAAAAATAATAATTAAGGGGGCAGTAGAATTTACTTTTGTTTTTTATTAAAAAAACATTTATGGATTTTTGAACTTTTTTTTTTTTTATTTATAATTAAAATTTGTTACCTTTATTATATAATCTAAGTAAAAGCCAAGAAAAGTTTATCATTGTGTAAGCTTTTAATTGAGACAGCTGTAGAATTGAAAATAAATTGTACAATAGTTGCTGGGGTGACATTTCTGCTTCACATATATGTTCGTCAGCTTCCTACAAAATTTTTTATGTTTAGATCGGCTTTTAACTCTTGATTATTTGTCGTTATTTTATTAAAACAGAATTTTTTTTTGTCATACGTTCTTTAATTATATTTAAATTTTCATGTGCTCTTGAATTTAAAAAAAAGAAGATAAATAAAACTAACGTACCTCATTGACAATTGTGAAAACATCTTTGTGACCCTCGACATTGTCTAATACCATATCCTGTAAACTGGCTAGAGAATTTTTTACTGAGCTTGAAGATGGGGAATCATGGAGCGTTGTTTCTGCTACAGCTTTCCATGAATCACCATAAATAAGGGGATCTGGTCTTGCTTGAGATTGTCGAAACATTACCCATTTACCATTAATGGTTGCCAGTTCAATATTTAAAACACTCCAGACCCACAATGTTTCCATGATCCGTTCTGAGACTTTAGGAGGTTTTATATTATCAATTTTATCGGATAAAATCTTAAATTCCGATACTAGTTGACCATCGAGTCCTCCAGGTTTTCTTCTTGCCAGATATTGCCATTCTGGATGCCCCGTTTCTTCCCATAGTTCACCAATTTTAGTTAAAACTTCTTGACGTAAGTAATCAGATTTTATTGGTTCTAAAACATCTTTTCTTCTGTTTGCATTATTTGTATGTGCCAGTATCAATAAAAACAACAATTTAAAAACAGCCATATCAAGCCATTAACCTGCCACCTGAGAGAATTTTATTACATTTTATTACAATCTCCTTTCACATATATACATTTCTATCTGATAAGCATTAGTACCCTCCTAATTTAAAAATTTGAAACATTTGTTTATATGTTCACTAGTAAAACATTTGTTTATATGGTTAATTAATAGTGATGATGGTATTTTTAATTTTAGTTTGATTATTATATTGTTTTGGTCATGGTTGTTTTGCTTAAATAATTTTTGAATTAATAAAATTTTAAAATTGATTAATAAAATTGAATCATCTACATATAAATAACTTTTGGCTGTTTTAAGTTTTAATTACTTTTCGGTTTTATTGTAATTTTTGTTGAATGAACTAGCTCCAACTTATTTTAGTTTTTATAAGTGCTACCTAATTTTACTTACGATTCAACGATATAGCCCTTGACACTATCCGTTGAATATTTCTAAATCAATTATTTTTCTAAAGTTTTTAAAATTGTATCTATTAAATAAAATAAAAAAATCATTATTAATTGTTTTCTTTTTTGGTATTAGTAAGGTCACGCAGTTATGCAATAGATGTTTGTCGAGGAAGATCTGATTATAGGTCAAAATATGCTATCAAAGTACTCCATTATTAATCCAAGTGAAGTAAATATTTTTAAGGTTTTATTTATTCTATACAAAATCCAATCTAGTCTATTATAGACCATTATTGGTCCCATAATTACTACTCTTAAATATCTATTTTTTTTGTTACAAAAAAATTAAGAGTTTATCACTTTGTTTCCAAAAAAATATAGTTTATGTACTTCAAAGAGTTGTGTTATAAAAAAAAGTTCTAAGAATAGTTTTTTAACATTTTAAAAATAATTTATGATTTTTATATTGCAGGAGTAGTTTATATTCATACACTCAGTATTTATTTATAATTCACTTAAAAGTTTTTCCGTTATTACTTCTTGTAATTATAGTCAATTCAATCTGTCTTCATTTTGTCATAGTCCATTTAACTAAAGATGAATTTACAGTATTTTATCGTGTTTAGTTTAATTTCCTGTCAATATTTTATTTATATAAGGTCCAAATTTTTAAGTAGTTGTGTTTTTAAGTAGTCAAATGTTTTTTTCTACATACAAATCCTGTGGTAAGAGTACAAAAGGTTGATGGAACTGGCTGAAGGTTAAGTAGAACAACGTAACACCAATTGTTAGGTGTCAGCCTGTCCCAGGACCATCAGCATAGTTAATTCTCTCTTATTAATATTAAATAGATTTGATTCATTGTAGGCATGAGTTTAAATTGTTGAAATGGGAAAAGTATTTTAAGGTTAAGAGGAAGCTGGCCAAGCTGTTCTTATTTGAATGTCAAAGGTACTAATTAAACAGGTTAAGTTTTGTTATGCTTATCGCTCATCGATCTTGGACCGGAAGATGTTCTGTTCATATTAAAAAGTTACTCAACAACAACAATAATAATAATAAAAGTCAGGTTCATAAATGATTTTTTAAATTAGGATTTCACTTATTACGTACAAAGATTTTTACTTTTCTCAGTACCCGTCACCTGTCCTAATTTCGATTAGGTCCTGGAAATGAGGATTCTTTTGGTCTTATTTTTGTAAACAACTTTTCGATTCACTTATACTTTAAAGTAAATAGTTAATAATCACATTACTCACAATTTTTAGACTTTTATCCTTTAACCATGAATAAAAAAAACCTTTTTGAAATTTAATTGCGTCGTTTAACTAAGTACTGAAGATAACTGTTTCCGGAAGTTTTGTTTATTATAACAGCGAGGTTTTTTTTTTCATTTTTGTTTTATTAGTCTTTAATTTAAAAGTAAAGGTTTAATGCAAACTAAATTTATTATATTTGAGGGGTTTTCCTAGTACTATATCACTAAATTTTGCATTTAAAACGACTTACAATTTGGTAGAAACAAAGAGTTATTAAGTGAAACGATGTCCTCCAGAGCTAGCCGTATACTGGAGCACAGTCGGGTTCTGTCTCTCCCTCTCCTCTTACGTCACAATGAGCCTATTCCTCTCCTTTTGCGATTGGCTGAGACCAATGCGAAAGAATCTTTTATTGTTTAACTCAAATTTTTATTAAAAACTTGAAATAATGTAAACCGCTTTGTCATTCCTTCCGATTGTTCCGTTTTATTCTTTCATTTTATAATTATCATTATTATACTTATAATTTTTTTTTGGGGGGGGGTTGTTAAATATTAAACTTGTAAGAAATTTATTTTCAAAATTTTAATCCATGAAAAGTTATGTATAAATAATTTGTTATTATGGGAAAAAAATAACGATAACACTAAGATCGTTTTATCCTTCTTATAAAAAATTTTATTTTTATTTGGCAGGTATTATATCTTATTTAGAATATTTTTCCAAATAGCTTCTATTTGGTTAAGAAGTGTATTTATTAGATTATTTATGTATGTATACATTATTCATGAATAATCTTTATTCTACATACCCTTCTTCTGACATTATTCTAGAAGTGGAATATTATTTTAAAATTGTTTTGCAAATACAATTTTTTTTCTCCATCAAAATCAAGATAGAAACCTTGTTTATTTATGTAAAGTTTGTTAAACTCCTTGTAAGATTTTTTTTTTTTTTTTCATAACTTTAAGCAATGAAAACTTATGTATAACTAGTTTGTTGATGTTATATGGGAAAATAATTATAACCCTAATTTTACGAATTTTTAATCTTTTTAAATTTTAATTATTCTTTGAATTTTTATTCTTATGATCAAAAATTGGGGGACATTCTAATAGGCGAAGAAGGAAGTGTCTTTATTTAATTAGTTCTATATGTATATAAAATGCCTTGTCAACATTACATTAATCTTTTATCTGGCATTGTTCCCGAAGTTTAGAATAATTAATTTTTTTTTAAATCTTGATCATTATTTTTGAGTGCCGTTAGTTTTATTGATAAACAAATTCTTTGGAATTTTGTTATTTGAAAATTGATTTAATGCTTAATGACTGATTACTGAAAATTATGCATAAGAGAATAAATAAAGCAAGTTTTCTTAGTAAGACTTAAACATGTCATTATTCCACTTCCAGAACGTGTTGCAAAATTATCGAATTTTCTTTATGAACTATCTTAAATGATGGGCCTAGTAGAGACCAAAATTACTGGTAAATAAAGTATACTATTGAGAAGTTTAGGTGACGGATTTTGAAACGGAAATGATTTGCATATTGTTTCTCTTCTATGGAATGATTTATATGATTATATAATAAATTAAAGTTTTATAAACTTTTTTCCGTGTTGAGATTTTCGAGCTTCCCCAGCACCTGCGGATTTTTTTTTTTTGACTTATCACAGCTTAGGTTGGATATTTTAATATTTTTTAAGAAAGTTAAATAATATTTAATTTTCGAAACATTTTTAAGTTATATTATCACTCGCTATTTTGCCTACTTACAAACACTTGATTATTTCTTCAAATATTTTATTCTTTATATGCCTTTTTGTTTACACATCCACTATTGGTATCTAAGGATCCGTGCATGTATGGATACTTTTATTTATGCTTGCAAATAATTTAAATTAATTATTTGAAATACAAATTACTCAGTTTTATTTTAGTATTTCCTCTGTACA